>NC_036871.1:15625416-15644381 GCF_002910315.2 Salvelinus sp. IW2-2015
TTATCAAAAAGTATTTTGTTGTTAGGAGCTCTCCTTTAACAATAGCCTGGCATTTTCTCGCAGTAATAACTACTGTATATTGGACAGTGCAGCTACATTAACAAGAATTTAAGCTTTCAGCCGATATAAGACACTTATATGTACCGACATTTGTTGTTTCTCTAAAATCTGCGATCGTGACACAAGGCGCTGCATGATTTACAACTGTCCCATTGAAGGGACGCCTATCCCTATTAATATCCACTCTATGATGAGGTTTTGATCTTTTTATTTTCACACTTCCTATCCAAATCATCCTAAGGTATCTCAAAATTTGTGTAACTCAATGAAGTTACTTATAGAAGATTAGGACATGATGTGGAAAATGCTAATATAGGTACCATTGAATTGCATTGGATTGCCCTGGGGGCATGTTGCCTCACCGGAGGAAGAGGGGTGCGTTTTGCCCCAAACATACTCAATTTAAAATGACATTTTTTAAATAAAAAACTGGTTACATTTTTTTCCCTCTAACCAAGTGGATTACTCATCTTCAGGCTCCCCTATGGTATACAGTTGAAGTTGGAAGTTTGCACACATTTAAACTCAGTTTTTCACAATTCCTAACATTTATTCAGAGTAAAATCCCTGTCTTAGGTCAGTTAGGATCACCACTTTATTTTAAGAATGTGAAATGTCAGAATTATAGTAGAGATAATGATTTATTTCAGCTTTTATTTCTTTCACCACATTCCCAGTGGGTCAGAAATTACAAAATCGATTGTGCATTCTATATGGACCTTTTTAGGATATGAAAAAGGATTTTATCTAACAAATCGGCTTGCAAGCCTCCCCCTTTTTTCCTCCAAACATAACGATAGTCATTATGTCAAACAGTTTTATGTTTGTTTCATCAGACCAGAAGACATTTCTCCAAAAAGTACGATCTTTGTCCCCATGTGCAGTTGCAAACCGTAGTCTGGCTTTTTTATGGCGGTTTTGGAAGCAGTTGGCTCTTCCTTGCTGAGCGGCCTGTCAGTTTATGTAGATATAGGACTCGTTTTACTGTGGATATAGATCACTTTGTACCTGTTTCCCTCAGCATCTTCACGAGGGCTCCTTTGCTGTGTTCTAGGTATGATTTGCACTTGTTGTACCAAGAGTATGTTCATCTCTAGAAACGCAACGCATCTCCTTCCTGAGCGGTGGTATACGGCTGCGTGGTCCCATGTGTGTTTATACTTGCGTACTATTGTTTGTTACATATGAACGTGGCACCTTCAGGCGTTTGGAATGTTCCCAAGGTGATCCAGACTTGTGGAGGTCTACAATGTTTTTTCTGAGGTCTTGGCTGATTTCTTTGATTTTCCCATGATGTCAAGCAAAGAGGCACTGCGTTTGAAGGTAGGCCTTGAAATACATCCACAGGTCTTAACCGACTTGCCAAAACTTAGTTTGTTAAAACCTCTCTAGGGTACGTGAGACGGTAGCGTCCCACCTCTTAACAGCCAGTGAAACTGCAGGGTGCCAAATTCAAATACAGAAATACTCTTAAAAAATTCAGAAAACAAAACATATTTTACAAAGGTTAAAGATGAACTTCTGTGAATCCAACCACGGTGTCCGATTTAAAAAATGCTTTACGGCGAAGCATACCTTACGAATTTTGAGAACATAGCCCAGCAGACAAATCATTACAAACAGTAACCATCCAAGTAGAAGAGTTACACAAGTCAGAAATAGAAGATAAAATTAATCACTTACCTTGATGATCTTCATATGGTTGCACTCAGAAGACATTCATTTATTCAATAAATGTTCCTTTTGTTCGATAAAGTCTCTTTATATCCAAAAACCTCCGTTTTGTTCGCGCGTTTTCTTCAGTAATCCACCAGGCCTCAAACGCAGTCACAACAGGCAGAACAAAAATTCCAAATTGTATCCGTAAAGTTCATAGAAACATGTCAAACGATGTTTATATTCAAACTCAGGTTGTTTAGCCTAAATAATCAATAATATTTCAAACCGGACAATAACTTTGTCAATATAAAATGTAAACCTGAAAGGCACTCTCTCGGTCGTGCGCATGAAAAAGCTTCTGTGACACGGCAGGGTCCACTCATTCAAATGCTCTTACTCCCTAATTTTTCAGAATACAAAGCCTGAAACAATTTCTAAAGCCTGTTGTCATCTAGTGGAAGGCATAGGAACTGCAATTTGAGTCCTAAGTCAAATGGATACTGTAATGGCATTGATACTTCCTGAATGGATTTTCTCAGGTTTTCACTGGCCAAATAAGTTATGTTATACTCAAGACACTATTGTAACAGTTTGGGTACTTTAGAGTTGTTTCTATCCAAATCTACCAGTTGTATGCATATCTTATCTTCTGGGCCGATTGCTGAATGCTGCCCCCTACCTAGAGAAGTTAACTTCTTATGGCTGCAGTCCCATTAACAGGATCGATATGACAACACCAGTCGAAGTGCAGGGCGCCAAATTAAAAAAACAGAAATCTCATAATTAAAATTCCTCAGACATATCATGTGTCTTATATAATTTAAAGGTAATCTTGTGTTAATCCCACAAAGTGTCCGATTTCAAATAGGCTTTTAGCGAAAGCACTACAAACAATTATGTTAGGTCACACAAAACCACAATAACCACAGCCTTTTTTCCAGCTAAAGATAGCTTTCACAAAAACCAGAATAGAGATAAATGAATCACTAACTTCGATTATTTTCATCAGATGAACTCATAGGACTTCATGTTACACATACATGCATGTTTTGTTTGATTAAGTTCATATTTATATAAAAAAATCTGAGTTTACATTGAGGCGTTAGATTCACTAGTTGCAAAAACATCAAGTGACTTTGCATAGCCACATCGTTTCAACAGAAATACTCAACATAAATATAATATCAGTAATACAGCAAGAATGTATTAGATATCCTCGTTAAAGCAAGCCGCTGTGTCAGATTTCAAAAAAACTTTACGGAAATATAAACCATGCAATAATCTGAGACGGACAGAAACCAGAAACAGAAACCAGAAAATACATGATAAATGTTTCCTTACCTTTGATGAATTCATCAGAATGCAGTCCTAGGAATCCCAGGTCCACAAGAAACAATTCCTAAATTGTTCGTTCATGTCCGTTATTTATGTCAAATTAGCTACTTTCGAATTGTTTACCAAATACCCTAACCAAAGTCTCAAAGCGCGACCACTATAACGTGACGAAATCTCCAAACGTTCCGTTACAGTCAGTAGAAACATGGCAAGCGATGTACTGAATCAATCTTTAGAATGTTGTTAACATACATCTTGAATAACGTTCCAACCGGAGAATTAAATCGACTTCAATTGAGAGATGGAACGGAGCTGCCTCTCACGTGAACGCGCCAGTTCAATGCGTGGGCACCTCATGGCAGTGATTACTCATTCCTGTCTCCTTCGAATCCCCTTCAAATTAGAGTCATCAGACTAAGTTSTATTGACTGTTGACATCTAGTGGAAGCCGTAGGAAGTGAAAACCCATCCATATCTCTCTTTATATTCAATGAGAGCTTGGTTGAAAATATGGCACCCCCAGAAAAAATCCAAACAGGAAGTGGAACTTCTCAGGTTTTTGCCTGCCATATGAGTTCTGTTAATCTCACAGACTTAATTCAAACAGTTTTAGAAACTTTAGAYTGTTTTCTATCCAATACTAATAATAATWTGCATATATTAGCAACTGAGACTGAGGAGCTGGCCGTTTACAATGGGCACCTTTCATCCAAGCTACTCAATACTGCCCCTTCAGCCATAAGAAGTTAACAAGAAATGTGTGGAGTGGTCAAAAACGAGTTTTAATGACTCCAACCTAAGTGTATGTAAATTGTATATAAAAACTTTATAGATCTAACTTCATTAGATTATATATAAATAACATTTTCTAAATGACAAATTATTAGATCAATGTACCTTAAAACAGTTTATATTTTTAGTTGAGCAAGGCAAGTGGCATCCAGGGTTGATGACAAAATGGTTTATGTGAGAATTACAGGAGGGGAGAGTTTAACCCTGGGGGGTGTTTAACCCCAAGTTACCCTCCCCCTCCAATACAACCTAAACATRCTAAGGGAAATTGCATAGCAGAACAATGGACAATATTACATCAAATGTTTGATTAGTGTTACTTTTTTCAACTAATACTACATTTTAAACTTCACTGATCTTAAATTCYAATAAAACTACTTAATTTCCCCTCAAAAGGTCCTCAAACTGTCAGTGACCTCCATCCACTCCAACTGTTAGTCCTGCCCCAGTGCAACCTTGTCAGGAGAGTAGATCTTATTCCATACATTACGTTATCTCTGCTTTATCTTTGCATAAAGATAGAGGGCCTCTCTTCTAAACCCACTCAGGCATAACTAATCGCTGTCAGAGATCGGTCCCCGATTCTGACACGTAACTCTGAAAGTGACTTGTGTGTATGATTATGTGCATAAATATAAATACTTTGTATGCATGATGCAATTATATCACTGTGCCTCTCTGAAATGAACTCTGTGCAATGTCATGATATGACCTCTCTTTACCCCCACTTACCAAACACTTGTTATGTAAACAGTATTAATAACAGTGCAGTGCTTTTCCTCAAATGTCCCTCTACTTTATGAGATAAAAGTTGACAATMAAGTCAAGTCTGTTGTGTTCTCTACAGCACAAGCAGTTGTCAGCCTGCTTACTAAACACCAACCCCTAGCTGTAATGGCAGTCCTGATCAGCCTGACAATTCAATCCAGTCCTGTCTAAATGTACTGAACGAAGCCGGCATTGACTTTCAATGAGACCCAGACGTTAGCCGCTGCAAAGAGCGAAGAGAGGGTCGAAAAACGCCCCATGTCTTCATCGTTCTCAGCATACRGGGACTGCAGCTCATAGAAAATCTATAAAAGGCATACTCTGTAGAAACTGGATTAGGTTTGGGKACTGGAATCAAAATTAATTTGTGTCGATGTTCAGGCTTGCCGCCATTACCTGAGGCAGGACTAGGGAATTAGGGAATGGCTGCTCTCCACTCATCTTGTGTATGTGGTGGGGGATGCACCTTTTGTATTTATCATGTGTCACACAAACACCAGAGGCAGTGGAGGGTTTAGAAAAAATAAGCCAGTGTGTGGCCTGAAATTGAGGTRGTTGGACTTGTTGTTGCTTTAGTTATTTTCTCTTTATCTCTGTAGATTGAGAAGTCAGACTTTCTTCCCACTGAAATAAATCTTCTGATCATAGTTTAAATACTATTTATTTAAATCATCAATGACTATTTATTTATTTTCAATTCTGATTTAGCAAAAATAGGTTTGTTTTTCAAGAGACCTGATTAAGTCAGTTGAACTGATCATAGTAACCCATACTGACAACTAAACCTGACAACGRAACATTCCACAAGTCTTAACTTGAGAGGAACAGCTTGCCTTTGCAAGAGGTTCCTCTCTACAAAATAACAGCTTGTGTTCATACTTCTAAATAAGCCCACAGTCAAATATTTCCTCTTTGCAACAGTCACTGAAACTGTATCCCTTTATAGTCCAATGTATTGACAATACAGTCATCTCCAATGATATTCCTATGCTTGAACTTTTCTTGCTGGCTCACGTTGTTGGGTTAGATAGCAGCCGTGCTTCACGTACTTTTCATTTCTGCTAGATATCATCAGTTCTGATATGAGAGGTGGGTAGGTGTACAGATAGATTCCCAGCCTTGAAATTAAGCCTGGTAAGCCAGCCTTTATAGCGAAGATTCCTGATTTTCAAAAATCAATCTGCTTGAGTCTTCGCCAGACTAAAATCTAGTTATCGATGGTTGATAGATATCCAAGGTTGTAATGTAAAGGCTATTCAGCCACCTTGGCAATTCTCTACAATTTTTCATAAATACATTTTAYAACAGTTCTGAATGCCTTCTGAATGATTTCTGAACTAAAAAATGTTGAGCTCTACAGTCCTATAATCACAGGTTAGAATGTTGCTATCTACAGTGCCTTCAGAAAGTATTCACACCCCTTGACTTTTCCAACATTTTGTTGTGTTACAACTGGAATTTAAAATTGATTAAATTGACCTTTTGTGTCACTGGCATACACACAATACCCCATAATGTCAAAATGGAAATGTATATTTTTTTAATTTAAAAAAAATGTATTAAAAAGGAAAGTCGTCATAAGTCAATAAGCCTCAATAAGTTCACGAGTAAAATGTGCTTAACAAGTCACATTGTAAGTTGCATGGACTGCAATAATAGTGTTTAACATGATTTTTGAATGACTGCCTCATCTCTGTACCCCACACATTATCTGAAAGGTCAAAGACAAGGGAGGTTTTCCAAAGCCTTGCAAATAAGCATATTACCTKAAATGGATCAATTGAAAGTGTGGGTTCACAGRTCCAATCCAGATGTGTTGGTCATTACTGAGARGTGGTTAAACCACCTGACCAAGTCCTAAAGCAATGGGACTCCCTAAATCTGTAACGATGTGCGCTGAGAGTCGGGAAGCAAGTTCWGGGAGTGAGTGTTTTAATAAAATTAATGGAACATAATACAAAACAAGAAATACTTACAGCACACAGACATGACACAGAAACAATGACACCTGGGGAAGGAACCAAAGGGAGTGACACATATAGGGAATATAATCAGAGAAGTGATGGAGTCCAGGTGAGTCTGACGACCCGCAGGTGCGCTTAACGATGGTGACAGGTGTGCGCCATAATGAGCAGCCTGGTGACSTAGAGGCCGGAGAGGGAGCACAAGTAACAAAATCTTTCTCCGATTATTACCAATCCCACAAGGTATGACTCCAAACACCCAGAAAAGGCTACTCTACTCAATGTTATCCTCACAAAAAATCCTGATAGGTACRAGTCTGGTGTTTTCTGTAATGACCTTAGTGATCACTGTTTTACAGCCTGTGTTCGTAATGGCTGCTCAGTGAAACGATCTGTCCTGATTTGTCATAGACGCTTTCTAAAAAACTTTAATGAGCAAGTCTTCCTTCATGAWCTGGCCTCTGTAAATTGATATAGAATCAGCTTGATCCCCTCTGTTGAAAAAGCTTGAAACTTATTTTTTGATATCTTCAGTGATATTGTTAACAAACACGCCCCCTTAAAGAACATTTGAATTAAAAACAGGTTCAGCCCCTGGTTCGACCGTGATCTTGCAGAGTTACTCCACCTCAAGAACTGCATTTGGCGAAAGGCTCGGCACACACATACTCAGGCTGACTGGCTCTCATTCAACCAAATGAGAAATAAGTGCACTCAGGCTATCCGGAAGGGCAAAGTTAGTTACTTTACGGAGCAGTTCTCTCTCTGTAGGTCTAACCCCAAGAAGTTCTGGAAAACGGTTAAAGACCTGGAGAATAGACCTTRCTCCTCACAGCTGCCCATGTCCCTTAAAGGTGATGATGTGGTTGTTACTGACAAGAAGCACATGGATGAGTCTAATCACCACTTCATTAAGTTAAGATTCCTATTGACTCAGCCATGCCTCCTTGCCCATCCAACATTTCCTAATCTCCCACCCCTTCTAATGCGACTAATGCGACCACTACAAAGTTTCTCCCTGCAGGTGGTCACTGAGTCCAAGGAGCTAAAACTTGACCCCGAAAAACCATCTGGGTCAGATGGTTTAGYCCCTTTCTTCTTTAACTTCTCTGGGAAATATGGGACGGTAGCGTCCCACTTGGCCAAAAGCCAGAAAAAAAGTAGCGCGCCAAATTCAAATATATTACTATAAAATCAATCTTTCATGAAATCACACATGAAAGACACCAAATTAAAGCTACACATGTTGTGAATCCAGCCAACATGTCTGATTTCAAATTGGATTTACGGCGAAAGCACACCAAARGATTATGTTAGCTCAGTACATAGCCACAGAAAAACACAGCCATTTCCCCAGCGAAAGATAGTAGTCACAAAAAGCAGAAATAGAGATAAAATGAATCACTAACCTTTGATGATCTTCATCAGATGACACTCATAGGACATAATGGTACAAACAATACATTTATGTTTTGTTCGATAAATGCATATTTATATCCACAAATCTCAGTTTACATGTGGCGCCATGTTCAGAAATGCCTCCGAAATATCCGGAGAAATTGCAGAGAGCCACGTCAATAACAGAAATACTCATCATAAACTTTGATGAAAAGTAACATGTTTTACATATAATTAAAGAAACACTTGTTCTTAATGCAACCGCTGTGTCAGATTTCAAAAAAACTTTACGTAAAAAGCACACCATTAAATAATCGAGACGGCGCTCAAACATAACAACATTTCTCCGTCATGTTGGAGTCACAGAAATACGAAATTACATCATAAATATTCCCTTACCTTTGATCATCTTCATCAGAATGCACTCCCAGGAATCCTAGTTCCACAATAAATCGTTGTTTGTGTTCGATAATGTCCATTACTTATGTCTAAGTAGCTACTTTTGCTAGCATGTTTAGGTGCACATGCCAAATGCTCGTGCAAATGCAGGCGAACTCCGACGACAAACTTTGAAAAGTTATAATAAACAGGTCGAATAAACTGGTCAAACTAAGTAGATAATCAATCTTCCGAGATGTTGTTATCATATATATCCAATAACGTTCCAACCGGAGCATTCCTTCATGTCTGTAGAAGTATGGAACGCAAGGCGATATCATGAGGAAAGCGCATGACCAGGAACTGGCAATCTGCCAGACCACTGACTCATTCCCCTCCCATCCGACCCCACAACAAAGCATAAGCTTATTCCACGTCTACAGACTTTGGGCATCTATGAGGAAGGGATAGGGAAGCGGGCAACAAAATCCATCAGAATTCTCACTTCCTGTTTGGATTTTTTCTCWGGTTTTTGCCTGCCATATGAGTTATGTTATACTCACAGACATCATTCAAACAGTTTTAGAAACTTCAGAGTGTTTTATATCCAATAGTAATAATAATATGCATATATTAGCATCTGGGACAGAGTAGGAGGCAGTTCACTATGGGCACGCAATTCATCCAAAAGTGAAAATGCTGCCCCCTATCATAAAGAAGTTAAGGTTGCTGTCCCTATAAATCGCCAAGCCTATCTCTGACCTTTTAAACTTGTCTCTCCTCTCTGGGGAGGGTCCCTTTGCTTGGAAGGCAGCCACGGTTGTTCTTTATTTAAAGGCGGAGATCAAGGTGATCCTAACTGTTATAGGCCTATTTATATTTTGCCCTGTTTATCAAAATTGTCAATAATCAARTGACTGGCTTTCTTGATGTCTATAATTTTCTCTCCGGTATGCAATCTGGTTTCCTCTCAGGTTATGGATGTGTCACTGCAACCTTAAAGATCCTCAATGACGTCACCATTGRCCTTGATTCTAAGCAATGTTGTGGTGCTATTTTTATTGACTTGGCCAAAGCTTTTGATACAGTAGACCATTCCAATTCTTGTGGGCRGGCTAAGGAGGGGTCTTTGGCCTGGTTTGCTAACTACCTCTCTCAAAGAGTGTACTGTATAAAGTCAGAACATCTGCTGTCTCAGCCACTGCCTGTCACCAAGGGTGTACCCCAAGGCTCGATCCTAGGCCCCACGCTCTTCTCAAATTACATCAACAACATAGCTCAGGCAGGAGGGAGCTCTCTCATCCATTTATATGCAGTTGATTCAGTCTTATGCTCAACTGGCCCCTCCCCGGATTTTGTGTTAAACGCTCTACAACAAAGCTTTCATAGTGTCCAACAAGCTTTCTCTGCCCTTAACCTTGTTCTGAACACCTCCAAAACAAAGGTCATGTGGTTTGGTAAAAATAATGCCCCTCTCCCCACAGGTGTGATTACTACCTCTGAGGGTTTAGAGCTTGAGGTAGTCACGTCATACAAGTACTTGGGAGTATGGCTAGATGGTACACTGTCCTTCTCTCAGCACATATCAAAGCTGCAGGCTAAAGTTAAATCTAGACTTGGTTTCATCTATTGTATTCACTCCTCTTTCACTCCAGCTGCCAAACTAACACTGATTTCAGATGACCATCCTACCCATGCTAGATTATGGAGACATAATTTATAGATTGGCAGGGTGCTCTCGAGCYGCTAGATGTTCTTCACRATTCGGCCATCAGACTTGCCACCAATGCTCCTTATAGGACACATCACTGCACTCAATACTCTTCTGTAAACTGGTCATCTCTGTATACCTGTCGCAAGACCCACTGGTTGWTGCTTATTTATAAAGCCCTCTTAMGCCTTACTTCCCCCTATCTGAGATATCTACTTTAGCCCTATCCTCCACATACATCACCCGTTCTTCAGTCACATTCTGTTAAAGGTCCCCAAAGCACACACATCCCTGGGTCGCTCATCTTTTCAGTTCGCTGCAGCTAGCGACTGGAACAAGCTGCAACAAACACTCAAACTTGACGGTTTTATCTCAATCTCTTCAATCATGGACACTCTTACTGACAGTTGTGGCTGCTTTGCGTGATGTACTGTTGTCTCTACCTGCTTCCTCTTTGTGCTGTTGTCTGTGCCAAACAATGTTTGTACCCTGTTTTGAGCTGCTACCATGTTGTGCTGCTGCCATGTTGTGTTGCTACCATGTTGWTGTCATGTTGTGTTGTTACCATGCTGTGTTGCTGCCATGCTATGTTGTCGTCTTAGGTCTCTCTTTATGTAGTGTTGTGTTGTCTCTCTTGTCGTAATGTGTGTTTTGTCCTATATTTTTATTAAATGTATTTTTATTTTTAATCCCAGCCCCCATCCCCGCAGCAGGCCTTTTGCCTCTTAGTAGGCCGTCATTGTAAATAAGAATTTGTTCTTAACTGACTTGCCTCGTTAAAAAAAGAAAAAAAAAGAAGGGCACCAATTGGTAGATTGGTAAAACATTTAAAGTAGACATTGGATATGCCTTTGAGCATGGTGAAGATATTAATTACATGTTGGATGGTGTATTAATACACCCAGTCACTACAAATATACAAGGATCCTTCCTAAGTTAGTTGCCAGAGAGGAAGGAAAAATCTCAGGAATCTCACCATGAGGCCAATGGTGACTTTAAAACAGTTACAGTTAAATGGCTGTMATAGGAGAAGACTGAGGATGGATCAACAACATTCTAGTTACTSCAAAATACTAACTTAATCACATGGTGAAAAGAAGGAAGCCTGTATAGAATACAAATATTCCAAAACATCCATCCTGAAAGTAAAACAGGCATCATTTAGGTATTGACTCAGAGGTGTGAATATTTATGTAATTKATTTTCAATAAATWAAAAAAATTGTCTAAAAACATGTTTTCACTTAATCATTATTGGGTATTGTGTGTAGATGTTTTTTTTWATCAATTTTGAATTCAGGCTGTAACAATTGTTTTTTAATAAGTCAATGGGTATGAATACTTTCTGAAGTATTGAATACAGGGAGGGATTTAGCAATTGAGGTGGCGATATCTCTTCATAAATATATTTATTTATATGTTTCTAATTTTGATGGACGGTGGCAACTGACCACAGAACCAGTAGTCACTTTTTTTCTAATAAAGACCATCATCTTAAATCTGGAGGAARTGTAGAGGTAAACTTGTCCATAATTGCTACCTCAACTGACCAGTGAGATGTATTTTTAAATGGCGGGACAACCGTCATGTTGGCCAAATGTACTGTATAACTTTTCGTTTGTCAGGATTCGTTTACACTTCAAGGATATCCGTACAAGTTGCGTCTTTGACTACCTCCGGAAGTGTTCAGGAAGATCTAATCACAATCAGATCGCAATGCGTCTTTTGATTGTCGACACCTGTCACAATCACCTGGCACAATCAGAATGTGGACAAGATCAGGGCAACAGACGCATTTTAGAACCAGGTATAAACGGGGCTGCTGACAACGACTAAATGCGGCATCCATATTAGGAATTTGTGTTGTCTGACCACTGACAACTTTCTAATATGGATGCAATAACAAAAATAAAGAATACATTGAACAGAGTGCTACACACCAAAACAAAGACTACAGGTTTTAATGTTTTTTTTCCAGAGACCTGAAGCTGTGTTTTCCAAATCTCTAAGAAAGATACAGCACATCAAAGGGAGTACAAAGAAACACTTTAAAATCCTCATTACGGTGATCAGTCATTGTGTAGGGAGAGTCTCTGTTTGAATGAGTGAGGGGGAAAGCAATTGAGTCATATGGGACACACAAAGGCGTAGATAAGTGGGTTGGAGTGGAGTGGGCCCTATTTAGATGTGCTGCATAACCATGTCATTTCAATGTTACTTCAAAGCAATGTGCTCTTTTCTGAGCTGTTGTTTCMGAGAAATCTACCTTCATTCAGTTTAAAGAGAGAGCGAGAATGGAAGGGATAGAGGGAGGGAGAGAGAATGAAAGTGGAATCTGGGAGAGATTGAACAAGTGAGGCAGCAAGAGAGCGAGATGGCGAACGGGAGAAAAAGAATGAAGGGGGGAAATGGGGAGARGTTAAACAGGAGAGAGCGAGTTAGAGAGAAAAGGTGAGGGGGAGAGAGAGTAGGAAAAGTTGTCGGAGAAAGGGAGGAATCGCAGAAAGCTAATGAGCATACCAAGGGGCACATTAGTTATTTATTTCCCAAGCTTGTTTCGTTAAGAGAAGGGCACAGCAATTAGCTTTGAGGAGTTGACATCCCTGGGTGCCCTTGTGCTTTGGCTGCAAGGCAACACTAGAGCACCCTGTCTGAAATGCTAAACAACCTGTAGAAGGGTTCTCGCGCGAGGCGGACGAAAAATAGCGCACGTGGGGGAAGAAAACAGGGTAGGGACATGGCCTAGAGAGACATCTCTAAAGCAGAGAGGCCAGCTGAACTTCTATTATGCAGAATAGAGGAGAGGAGAATGGCTGGCTTCTAATTCAGATGTGACAGAGAGAAAAGGCCATGTGGACTAGGAGGCTTTATGAGAGATGCATATGCAACCGGAACTAACGTAGTTTCTCACTTATTGGTTTGCTCCCTTTCCTCCTAGGACCTAACATACAACCTGTAGGTAAGGGTTGGGATCGGAGGGGGTTGGTCTGTTTTTCAGATGAGAGTGGTTTTGGATTGGATTTACGGAGGGAGATGAATAGGAAAATGCTACTTTGGAAGTGTTGATGGGGATTTTGAGGGGGATCATATCTCTAGAAGGAGAATGAGTCCATTCGCACACACACACACAACTCCATCCATCCATCCACCCACACACACTCTCCCACACAGTGCACATACCCACTGACTCTCACATATCTATGAAACAGATCAAAGCAAACACCCCTAATAGCCTGATATCTAAACAAGCAGTTCCTATTTCCCTATTCTCACACATAGTGAAATGATCCCCTCTGCTCCAACCAAACGAGAGAGCACAGTCGGTCTCTGTTGAAATGTCAACCCGCCACCATGCTAATTGGACCCGAGTCCTTCCAATCAGGGGAACAAAAAAAAGATGCCCGTGGAGGTGGGCGGGAATGAGATGGGCTTTTGTATGTGGTGAAGAGAGGCTGATTGAAATTATACACCAGCGACAGGCCATGCGATAAACACGCTGATGCAAACTGTAATATGCACATTGCCATCTAAGAACCTTCCCGTTGACTCTGATACAGAGATGGAAATGTATTGTGTATGCACTGTATACGAATTGGAAAATCATAGTGGAAATATGGCTTCCAGTAATGCAACCTTGTTCAGTGCAGGATACTGAATATGTGTTGACAACGACAAACAATGTCATACTGTGTTTGCTTGCTCCTGTGTGTGCGTGTGTGTGCTTGAAGTGTGCTTGCGTGGGTGTGTCACCATCTGTCTGTGTCAGTGTGTCCGTGCTTGACATGTGTATGCATTCATGCACAGTACACAGGTGCACCAGACAGATAAACAGATCAGAAAGTTCCACATATCTATCCACGCCCTGTTTGTCAGCCATATAATCCTGCCTATTATAGACTACAGAGATGCATTCTTATTGGCTTTATCGGTGACTGGAATGGRTGTATCGGGCTGCCACAGACTGTTCTGCACATGACCTCAATCTGCTTTGTGCCGTGTGTCTCTGTGTGCGCCTACATGGTTGTGTGTGTGTGCGCATGTGTATCTACGCTATCACACACAGTACCATTTCCATTCCTCAGGTGAAGCCAAGTTGTTTTATCTCATCCAAAGGAATGCAGCCCTGATCCCTGTATGGCAACGGTTATCTACACTCCTCCACTGCATACATTTGCTACCAGGTAACAACAGAGAATGCTCTGAATGCAGTGGAGAACCGTGACTATTGGAGCTAGGCCCTCAGTTTAGGAATARGATCTGACCTCATACATATAGAGAAGTCGGATGCCTGTGTATACAGAGCATGACTTGAGACCGTTCTTTTGCAGACCTACAGTTGAAGTTGAGAGTTTACATACACCTTAGCCAAATACATTTAAARTCAGTTTTTCACAATTCCTGACATTTAATCATAGTAAAGATTCCCCATCTTATGTCAGTTAGGATCACCACTTTATTTTAAGAATGGGAAATGTCAGAATAATAGTAGAGAGAATGATTTATTTCTGCTTTTATTTCTTTCATCACATTCCCAGTGGGTCAGAAGTTTACATACACTCAATTAGTATTTGGTAGCATTGGGTCAAACGTTTCAGGTAGCCTTCCACAAGCTTCCCACAATAAGTTGGGTGAATTTTGTCCCATTCCTCCTGACAGAGATGGTGTAACTGAGTCAGGTTTGTAGGCCTCCTTGCTCGCACACACTTTTTCAGTTCTGCCCACAAATTTTCTACAGGATTGAGATCAGGGCTTTCGGCCTTCTGTGATGGCCACTCCAATACCTTGACTTTGTTGTCCTTAATAAGCCCATTTTGCCACAACTTTGGAAGTATGCTTGAGTTCAATGTCCATTTGGAAGACCCATTTGAGACCAAGCTTTAACTTCCTGACTGATGTCTTGAGATGTTGCTCAATATATCCACTGAATTTTCCTCCACATGATGCCATCTATGTGAAGTGCACCAGTCCCTCCTGCAGCAAAGCACCCCAACAATATGATGTTGCCACCCCCATGCTTCACGTTTGGGATGGTGTTCTTGTGCTTGCAAGCCTCCCCCTTTTTCCTCCAAACATAATGATGGTCATTTTGGCCAAACAGTTCTATTTTTGTTTCATCAGACCAGAAGACATTTCTCCAAAAAGTACAATCTTTGTCCCCATGTGCAGTTTCAAACCGTAGTCTGGCTTTTTTTATGCGGTTTTGGCGGTATGTAATCTGACCCACTGGATGCAGTGAATTACAAGTGAAATATTCTGTCTGTAAAACTGTTTGAAAAATGACTTGTCATGCACAAAGTAGATGTCCTAACCGACCTACCAAAACTATAGTTTGTTTACAAGAAATTTGTGGAGTGGTTGAAAATCGTGTTTTAATGACTCCAACCTAAGTGTATGTAAACTTCCGACTTCAACTGTATGATAGAGTCAAATGGTCCTAATCCACGCCACGCTTATACTTTTGTTTTTACCAAACAACCAGTGATCTAAAGTTTAAATAATATTTTACACAATGTGTTCAAAATTATGACGAGATAGCAACAAAAAACAAGCTGTAGATGAAAACAAAAAGGCCAGTCACCGTTATGATTATCATTAAAAAAGTCCATTCCCCTGTTCTTCATTATGGAATGGGCAATGGCAGGTTAATATAGCTTGTCTTTTGATTTTAAATCCGAAATAAGTTATTTTCGATTGAGACCAAGCCAGGGCTGACAGTCGGGCCTTTCCAGTTGTGTTCCAGGAATACGTCTTGATCCTTTTTAGTGCAGAAAATGTTCCTTCTACTGATGCAGTGGACAACTGGAATGGTGAAAACTAGACAGGTAAGCAGATACAATTGGTGCATACTATCAATAGTCCTTCTGTTGGAGAAAGTGGAGCAGATCAGCCGGGCTTTACCCTCGAAGCAGAGACGTTGAGTACATAACGGTGAGTTCTGTTTAAGCCCCGGCAAATCAAAATTAGGGCCATATCTTTCCTCGAGATTTGAGAATGCAGCATTTGGAATGTTTGGCATTTCTCTATATATTGGGAACTTTTGTGGTCAAGGAGGGCAAGGAACATGAGCCTTTCATGTCATTGAACTTGTTCTTAGCTGAGTGACAATGTTGTCAATGATCGCACTGTGTAGCTGTTGGTACTGCCGGAACGTCTCCTTGCATGTGTGTCCTGCGCATCCTTGGAACTCCGGTCTCACTCACAGTGTCCTCATAGAGTGGAATAGAATTTTCGTTTTTCCCTCTCTGGACGTTGCAGAAGTCGTCCGCCCTGGACAAGAAGAACTGCATGTCAAATCCCTATTCTGCCAATATTCCAAACAGCACGTCGGAGTATGCAATATGGAGTAGAACGCGGAGAGCAGGAAGCAGAACTCGAAGCCTGTCAGGAGCATAATGTATCCATCTGCGCTGTGAACGGTCTTCATCAGAGTCATCGTGTTGGTCCACTATGTATTGAAAGAGTTCAATGAGTTCCGCCTTCTTTGCTACACAGTGCAAAACTAAGCGCCGAGGAGAATTCCATCGTGTTGGAGCCACTCTGGTAGTCTTCGCTGGCATATTTCATCCAGTAGTTCTGTTCACTTGACAGATCTTGAGAAAAACGCCTGCTAGGCCACCAAGATGAGGGGAAAGAAATATTGCATTCTTCTAGTTTACCAGCACCTTTGTGATATCAGCTGATTAAGAGAGTGCATGAATGAACAGCAATGAGTGAGCAGAGCTTCGGGATAGTTTCTTTCACCTTGTACTCCGTTTATACCCGAGGCCATGACTGCGGCCCCATCGTTAAACTGTGCCACAACTTTAGCGTGCATTCACACTCTTCTAAAAAGCTTGATAAAGTTCGGGCAGCAACCGCTTCTGCACGTTTATCCTCAGTTACACCTTCAAATTTGAAAAACTTTCCTTCACACCAGTATAGAGTAGTGTAACGCAACAGATAAGACATTTGGGCTACATGCGTGATGTCTGTCATCTCGTCAACCATGATGGTTACAAAGGGTTTTTCTTCAACTCGTCTTCATGACACTCTGTCATTACATTCGTGACCGCGTGTATCAGGTCATTTTGGATTTTGCTGGAAGTGCCTGAGAACACGGTAGCCATAGCCAAATGCAGTTTAACGTGTGTCATACTCAGCCAAGAAATCCAGTATTGCCAAGTAGTTTACCTTATAGCTGATTCTTTACCCTCATCATGTCCTCTGAATGCTAATTCTTGCCTTGCCTAAAACACAACTGTATGATAAGGCGCTTTAGAATCTCCCTGTTGTGCCTGACTTTATCATTGTGAGCAAGTGACTCATTGCGCCGCTGCTCGTTAAGAAGAACGGATACTCTTGTTTCCCCCATGTAACGCTGTCGTAGTCGTTCTCCTCCTCAGACGAGGAGGAAGCATGGATCGGCCAAGATGCGGATTGGTAAGAGTTCATTATTTAATGGAAAAACAACAAACACTACAAATACAACAACCAACAACGTGACTAACCTGAAACAGCCTGTGTGGCCCAAACACTGACACAGGAAAAACACCCACAAAAACAGGTGAAACCAGGCTGCCTAAGTATGATTCTCAATCAGGGACAACGATTGACAGCGTCGTCTGATTGAGAATCATACCAGCCGAACACAACAAATCCAACATAGAAAATCAAACCTAGACCAACCCACCAACTCACGCCCTGACCAACTAAAAATACAAAACAAAGGAAAACAGTCAGGAACGTGACAGAACCCCCCCTTAAGGTGCGAACTCCGGGCGCACCAGCACAAAGTCTAGGGGAGGTCTGGGTGGGCGTCTGTCCACGGTGGCGGCTCTGGCGCTGGTCGTGGTCCACCCCACCATAGTCAACCCCCGCTTCCATGGCCTCTCCCAATATCCACTCCATGTTCAATCCCACTATTCCAAACGAGCAGTAAACAGACTGAGGAGTAGCACCGACTGAGGGGTAGCACCGACTGAGGGGCAGGCACCGGATTGAGGCGCAGGCACCGGACTGAGGCGGCAGCACCGGACTAGGGGCAGCACCGGATGAGGGCGGATCTGCTGGGAAGGCTCTGGCGGGATCCTGGCTGCGAGCTCGCGATTGTGGGAGGCTCTGGCGGATCCTGGCTGGCGGAAGGCTCTCGGCGGTCCTGGTGGCGGAAGGCTTCCGGCGGATCTGCTGGCGGAAGCTCCGGCGGATCTGGCTTGGCGGAAGGCCGGCTCTTGGCGAGGTGCGACTGGCTGGCGGAAGGGCTCGGCGATCTGTCTGGCTGGCTCTGCGGATCCTGGCTGTGCTGGCGTCCTGACTGGCTGCAGTCCTGGCTGGAGGCTTCTGGCTGATCCTGAGCAAGTATGCATTGGCGCGCTGCTCGTTTAGAAGAACGTGATTACTCTTGTTTCCATTGTAAGGCTGTCGTAGTCGTTCTCCTCCTCAGACGAGGAGGAGACATGGATCGACCAAGATGCGGTGATTGTAGAGTTCATTATTTAAATGGAAAGAGAAACCCAAACACTACAAAATACAACAACCAACAAACGTGAACTAACCTGAAACAGTCCTGTGTGGCCCAAACCACTGGACACCAGGAAAACACCAAAAAACACCGGTGAAATCCCAGGCTGCCTAAAGTACTGATTCTCATCAGGGACCAACGATGGTGACAGCTGTCTCTGATTGAGAAATCATTCCAGGCACGAAACACAATCCCAAATAGAAAATCAAACCCTAGACCAAACCACCAACTCACGCCTGACCAACTAAAACAAATACAAAACGAAAGGAAAACAGGTCCAGGAACGTGACCCACAAATGTTTTTAAACTACTGTAGCTCGCAGGTGTGAAGTTGAGTTTTGGTGTCGAGTGTTACTTTGTCAAACGAGCTAAATCTTTGAACCAGTTGTCCCAGGTTGAGCTAT
>NC_036871.1:15644406-15661799 GCF_002910315.2 Salvelinus sp. IW2-2015
CAAACCGTAGTCTGGCTTTTTTATGGCGGTTTTGGAGCAGTGGTTTCTTCTTTGCTGAGCGGCCTTTCAGGTTATGTCGATATAGGACTCATTTTACTGTGGATATAGATACTTTTGTACCCGTTTCCTCCAGCATCTTCACAAAGTCCTTTGCTGTTGTTCTGGGATTGATTTGCACTTTTTGCACCAAAGTACATTCATCTCTAGGAGACAGAACGCGTCTCCTCCCTGAGCGGTATAATGGCTGCGTGGTCCCATGGTGTTTATTCTGGCGTACTATTGTTTGTACAGATGAATGTGGTACCTTCAGGCTTTTGGAAATTGCTCCCAAGGATGAACCAGACTTTTTAAGGTCTACAATTTATTTTCTGAGATCTTGGCTGATTTCTTTTGATTTTTCCATGATGTCAAGCAAAGAGACACTGCGTTTGAAGGTAGGCCTTGAAATACATCCACAGGTACACCTCCAATTGACTCAAATGATGTCACTTATCCTTTCAAAGCTTCTAAAGCCATGACATCATTTTTTGGAATTTTTCAAACTGTTTAAAGGCACAGTCAACTTCGTGTATGTAAACTTCTGACCCACTGGATGCAGTGAATTACAAGTGAAATATTCTGTCTGTAAACAACTGTTTGAAAAATGACTTGTCATGCACAAAGTAGATGTCCTAACCGACCTACCAAAACTATAGTTTGTTTACAAGAAATTTGTGGAGTGGTTGAAAATCGTGTTTTAATGACTCCAACCTAAGTGTATGTAAACTTCCGACTTCAACTGTATGARAGAGTCAAATGGTCCTAATCCACGCCACGCTATTACTTTTGTTTTTACCAAACAACCAGTGATCTAAAGTTTAAATAATATTTTACACAATGTGTTCAAAATGATATGAACGAGATAGCAACAAAAAACAAGCTGTAGATGAAAACAAAAAGGCCAGTCACCGTTATGATTATCATTTAAAAAAAAGTCCATTCCCCTGTTCTTCATTATGGAATGGGCAATGGCAGGTTAATATAGCTTGTCTTTTGATTTTAAATCCGAAATAAGTTATTTTTCGATTGAGACCAAAGCCAGGGCTGACAGTCGGGCCTTTCCAGTTGTGTTCCAGGAATACGTCTTGATCCTTTTTAGTGCAGAAAATGTTCCTTCTACTGATGCAGTGGACACTGGAATGGTGAAAACTAGACAGGTAAGCAGATACAATTGGTGCATACTATCAATTAGTCTCTTCTGTTGGAGAAAGTGGAGCAGATCAGCCGGGCTCTTACCCTCGAAGTCAGACGTTGAGTACATAACGGTGAGTTCTGTTTTAAGCCCCGGCAAATCAAAATTAGGGCCATATCTTTCCTCGAGATTTGAGAATGCAGCATTTGGAATGTTTGGCATTTCTCTATATATTGGGAACTTTTGTGGGTCAAGGAGGGCAAGGAACATGAGCCTTTCATGGTCATTGAACTTGTTTCTTAGCTGAGTGACAATGTTGTCAATGATCGCACTGTGTAGCTGTTGGTACTGCCCGGGAACGTCTCCTTGCATGTGTGTCCTGCGCATCCTTGGAACTCCGYTCTCACTCACAGTGTCCTCATAGATGGAATAGAATTTTCGTTTTTCCCTCTCTGTGACGTTGCAGAAGTCGTCCGCCCTGGACAAGAAGAACTGCATGTCAAACTCCCTATTCTGCAATATTCCAAACAGCACGTCGGAGTATGCAATATGAAGTAGAACGCGGAGAGCAGGAAGCAGAACTCGAAGCCTGTCAGGAGCATAATGTATCCATCTGCGCTGTGAACGGTCTTCATCAGAGTCATCGTGTTGGTCCACTATGTATTGAAAGAGTTCAATGAGTTCCGCCTTCTTTTGCTACACAGTGCAAACTAAGCGCGAGGAGAAGTTCCATCGTGTTGGAGCCACTCTGGGTAGTCTTCGCTGGCATATTTCATCCAGTAGTTCTGTTCACTTGACAGATCTTGAGAAAAACGCTGCTAGGCCACCAAGATGAGGGGAAAGAAATATTGCATTCTTCTAGTTTACCAGCACCTTGTGATATCAGCTGATTAAGAGAGTGCATGAATGAACAGCAATGAYTGAGCAGAGCTTGRGGGATAGTTTCTTTCACCTTGTACTCCGTTTATACCCGAGGCCATGACTGCGGCCCCATCGTTAAACTGTGCCACAACTTTAGCCGTGCATTCACACTCTTCTAAAAAGCTGATAATTCGMGCAGCAACCGCTTCTGCACGTTTATCCTCAGTTACACCTTCAAATTTGAAAAACCTTTCCTTCACACCAGTAMCAGTAGTGTAACGCAACASATAAGACATTTGGGCTACATCGCTGATGTCTGTCATCTCGTCAACCATGATGGTTACAAAGGGGTTTTTCTTCAARTCGTCCTTCATGACATCTGTCATTACATTCGTGACCGCGTGTATCAGGTCATTTTGGATTTTGCTGGAAGTGCCTGAGAACACGGTAGCCATAGCCAAATGGCAGTTTAACGTGCTGTCATACTCAGCCAAGAAATCCAGTATTGCCAAGTAGTTTKCCTTATTAGCTGATTCTTTACCCTCATCATGTCCTCTGAATGCTAATTCTTGCTTGCCTAAAAACACAACTGTATGAATAAGGCGCTTTAGAATCTCCCTGTTGTGCCTGACTTTATCATTGTGAGCAAGTGACTCATTGCGCCGCTGCTCGTTAAGAAGAACGGATACTCTTGTTTCCCATGTAACCCGCTGTGTAGTCGTTCTCCTCCTCAGACGAGGAGGAGCATGGATCGGACCAAGATGCGGATTGGTAAGAGTTCATTATTTAATGGAAAAACAACAAACACTACAAATAAACAACCAACAACGTGACTAACCTGAAACAGTCTGTGTGGCCCAAACACTGACACAGGAACAAACACCCACAAAACACAGGTGAAACCAGGCTGCCTAAGTAATGATTCTCAATCAGGGACAACGATTGACAGCTGTCTCTGATTGAGAATCATACCAGGCCGAACACAAAATCCAACATAGAAAATCAAACCTAGCCACCCACCCAACTCACCCGCCTGACCAACTAAACAATACAAAACAAAGGAAAACAGTCAGGAACGTGACAGAACCCCCCTTAAGGTGCGAACTCCGGGCGCACCAGCACAAAGTCTAGGGGAGGTCTGGGTGGGCGTCTGTCCCGGTGGCGGCTCTGGCGCTGGTCGTCGGTCCACCCCACCATAGTCAACCCCCGCTTCCATGGCCTCTCCCAATATCCACTCCATGTCAATCCCACTATTCCAAAGAGCAGTAACAGACTGAGGAGTAGCACCGGACTGAGGGTAGCACCGGACTGAGGGGCAGCACGGTTGAGGCGCAGCACCGGACTGAGGCGGCAGCACCGGACTGAGGGGCAGCACCGGACTGAGGGGCGGATCCTGCTGGGAAGGCTCTGGCGGATCCTGGCTGGCGGAGAGGCTCTGGCGATCCTGGCTGGCGGAAGCTCTGGCGGATCGCGAAGGCTCCGGCGGATCCTGGAAGCTGGCGATCTGGCTGGCAAGGCTCCGGCGGATCCTGGCTGGCGGAAGGCTCCGGCGGATCCTGGCTGGCGGAAGGGCTCCGGCGGGATCCTCGTCTGGCTGGCTCTGGCGGATCCTGGCTGGCTGGCAGCTCCTGACTGGCTGCAGCTCCTGGCTGGACGGCTCTGGCTGATCCTGAGCAAGTGACTCATTGGCGCGCTGCTCGTTAAGAAGAACGGATACTCTTGTTTCCCCATGTAACGGCTGTCGTAGTCGTTCTCCTCCTCAGACGAGGAGGAGCATGGATCGGACCAAGATGCGGATTGGTAAGAGTTCATTATTTAATGGAAAACACAAACACTACAAAATACAACAACCAACAAACGTGACTAACCTGAAACAGTCCTGTGTGGCCCAAACACTGACACAGGAACAAACACCCAAAAAACACAGGTGAAACCCAGGCTGCCTAAGTCTGATTCTCAATCAGGACAACGATTGACAGCTGTCTCTGATTGAGAATCATACCAGGCCGAACACAAAATCCAACATAGAAAATCAAACCTAGACCAACCACCCAACTCACGCCCTGACCAACTAAAACAAATACAAAACAAAGGAAAACAGGTCAGGAACGTGACACCCAAATGTTTTTAAACTACTGTCAGCTCGCAGGTGTGAAGTTGAGTTTTGGTGTCGAAGTGTTGACTTTGTCAAACAGGCTAAATCTTTGAAACCAGTTGTCCAGGTTGAGCTATTARCTGTGCTGAAGAGAAGGCAATTCCAACAGTAAAGCTTTTTTTGTCAGCTCACAGCCGGTTATCCACGAATAGCGCACATAATTATTAACTTGAAAATGCCTTTCAAAACTCTTTCTTCGTTGCACCACATCAGGCAGTGCAGGAGTTGGGCTCCCGTTCTGTACAAGATTGACCTTTTCAATAAAAGTTAGTCTTGAAAAGGGCGATGCTAACAATTTAGCCACCACATCGTACTCGATTACTCTCTCTGCAGTTGCCATTGCCATCGTTACATACACTCATTGCAAAAAGCTAGCCAGCTAGCMAGGCTCAAGCGTGAGAAAACAAGATAAGGCTCGCTATTGACTCTGAATTAGTGGCGTATACTTAGGCCCTCTAGAGGGCCTTGAGGCATCATACAATTGTCCCACCTATTACAAGACAACTTGTGATTGGTTGAGTCTACTGTCATTCCAAAAAACTGCTCTAATTGAAGTCAATATCAATGATGTTGGCTGGTGCTTTCTATTCAAATCCTGAGGGCCTAGCCAATGAGCGTTGTGCCCAGCTAGATTACCAAAGAAAWATTCTGATTGGATATTTTTTTCTCTTGGATATTAACCCTTCTTTTTCCAACACAAACTGAAGAAATTCAACAGAAAGATCATTACAATTAAGACAAAAAAGATTAAATCAATGAAAACAAAATAATAATAATATATACAGATTTATTTTGATATACCGATACGGTTCCTTACTGTCTGAATGTCTACATATGAGTGAGCTGTACACAGATAGGATTGAGGCATTAAGGATTATTGATAACCTGTAGTGTAATTGCATTATATAGTGCATTGTTGACAGTGTGCTAATAAGTCAGTGTACGTGTACACCATTGTACACCATTKATTTCCTATGCATCATCCCGAGTTGTCTATAGGGCGAGGGCTGTAATTTATGTCATTTACTATAGCATAAAACAATGTGAAGGTCAGGGAGGTCGCGTGAGAGACAGGATTAAACCACCGCATTGGTCCCTCTTGTCATAATTACCTCAGCAGGTTAAAGGGAGAGGGAGAGAGGGAGAGGGGGAGAGAGAAGGAATAGCAGAGGATGGAGAGTGAGGAAAGAGAGAGAGCAGAGGGAGGAAACCCAGCGGAGTGACAACCCTCACCTGCTCCCCCCTCCTCCTCCTGTTGAGCTCATGTCTAATGGCTGGCGGTTACAGGTCCCGGTCCTCCCGGGTGTCTGTTTCTCTGCCTGATTGTTTTCCCCTTTTGTTCAGCGATGCCTGGGACGACAGATTTACCGCTCACCTCAGCTCAGCACACACCCCAAGGGGTAAGGAGGGAACAAGAGAGGGAGGAGGGGAGGAGGAGGTGTGAAAGAGGTCGAGGTGGATAACGCTAGACAGGAGGCCTCACATTAGAAACCAAATTTAAGAAGAGCAGGATTTTCCCCTCAGCAACCTACTTTAAATGCAAATGCCATAGGCCTGACTCAGGGAGAGAGAGTAAAAGAGAGAGAGAGAGATGGAGAGAGGGGGGGGCGCTGATGTGTAAAGCGGGCGTTTTATCGCCATGGGCCTCCTGTAGCTGCTGGGAACAAATTAAAATGACTGGAAAGAATATCCTCGCTCCTCCGGTTATTGTTTGCTTGAATGGCGCCCAGGACGGGTGTTCTGAGTGTGTGTGTGTGTATGGAGACTGACAATGAAAGAGGCTCCCATGATGTCTCTCAATTGCCTCAGTGTCCGCCTGGATGGGCTTTTGTATTTCATTCTCCATCTAAATGTGCTTTCAGAATAATCATTGGCAGGGAGGAATAATTACAAAGTTACTCCAAAACAGAGGGATAGGGTGCGGAGGGTGTTGAGAATAACCCACTCTCTCCATGAACCTCTGTTGACGTATGTTTTTCTACAGGGGAGCAAACATGTGTCCTCACAGCATCATGTTTTTCATAGGAAGTTGCATACTGGTTACATGTTAAGTTTTCCAGGAATTYCACAATATTAGCTGGAGTTGTTTTTGCCTGGCTACCCAAACTCCTTGCTGCAGCCAAACACTATGCCACGCCCACGGACGTTAGTTTCTTCTCCGCATTGAGTCTGGATCTGAGCGCCTCCCGACCCTTCACCGAATGCGAACACATTCGGGGCAGTCTGATTGGTCCAGAAACTGATGGGTTGGGCCAGAGCCAGAACACACGTGGGTAAAGCGGCGTTTTGGAAATTCGTCATTGGCTTTGATATGGTCCAATCGATGATGATTGTGTTTTGTACAACGTCCCCTCATGCCCATTGTCACCACAAAGGACTTCAGTGATGGCAGTCTCAGACTAAAGTATATACAGTAACGAATGACAGAGCATCGGAATAGTTTAGTGTGAGTCATCAGGCTAGGGGGGATTTGGCTGTATGGGAAATTAGTCATCAAGCATACAGTACCCACTGCTCTCCTATCATCTAACTTCTTTACATGTTAAAAACACAACTTATTCTTATTCTGTCAGTATTTTAAAAGGACTCTATAATGTGACTAGTGCAAGGGCTCCTGTCGTGATTGAATGCAGTTACAGTTGAAAAACAACATTAGTCTTTTGAAATTGCGGTTGCYAAGAGAGGGTATATTAGTGAAAACTTTCTAAGTTTAATAGTAAACTACCAGAATGCTGGTAAGGATTTGATGTAATTTATCACAAGATATCTAGTGGCCTTTTTGGGTACTGCAAATTATCACAGGTGTTTAATATGAGTGTTTTTAAACTTGAAATATCATATATATTTTTACACACTTTTACTACTTCAACATGTCTTTTTGTAAATGTTTTGGCGCCAAACTGTTGGCATATATTACCTGTTAATTACCAACATTTCAGAAAAATTCACCTGAAACTAAATTGTCTTCAAACCATCCTATTATCGCAATTTTTTTTTATTATCCTCTATGTGAATCAATTACACACAAATACACACAGTGGCGCATTAGCTGATATGAGCTAGGCCACATAGCAGCACTATTTACCACTGTAAATGTTTACCCTTTTCTGTTTACCCTCCAAAATCTCTCTCTCGCTCTCTCTCTCTCTCACACATGCTTTATTACCAGAGCATTACAAAGCCATTTGCCACAGTGTGTACATTTTCATTAAGCTGGTCGGTTTTCCCTCGTCAGAATGCATGAATGGCTCTAATTTAAGTGAAGAGGCACTGAACTGCTACAAATCTTTAATTTCAGTTTTTTGATGATCCCGCCCCTAACCTCCTCCCTCTGTTTCCCCCCATAACATGCTAAACTCCCCAGGGATAGAGTGAGGATGGAGAGAGAAAAAGTGAAAGAGAGCAAGAGAGATAAAATAGAGGATAATTCAAAGCAAGACCCCATCAACCCCTGAAAAGCTCACGCAAACCCCAGTTACAGAGCATGAGGGTAAAAATGCTTACATTTGTATAAATTATCCCCCCAAAAAGGGAAGGTCAAAAAGTGCTTACCGTTCATGTTGAGTGAATTAAAACTCAAGGTAAGGTTTAGCTCAGTATGGAAATGTGGATCTGATCTTTTTTTAAGTGGAGAATATATTATATTGTTTAGGCACATTGTCAAAAAATCAACCCTCCCTGTCCCTCGCTCTCTCATCCTTTAAAAAAGCRAGACCTGTCAGAAATGTGTCAAATTACCTTGCTTCTGTCATTGTTAATTTCATATCCAGCACTGATATCACTCTTCTGCATTATAGATGTAAAATGTTTCAGGCATTTTGGGAGGTTTTTGTAAAGACTGTCTGCTGGTCTGCAGTGAGATGGTCCCCAAACCAACCAATTATTATAGTGGTCTGTGATGCTCTTATCCCTGCTTCCCCCAGCTATCTGCTCAGTCAAAAGGAACTAAGACCATCCCTATGGGTTTCCCTCAATCAACCAGAATTAGATGGTTTTTCAAATGAAATGTTCATCYAATTCATACACATACAAATGCCTGGACCTATGACTCATTTCCTAGACATGTATTGAGAATTTCTCAGACATATTGCAAGGTAACATGGTAGTTTGCCATTMATCATAGTGTACTGTAGCAATGTGTCGCAACAGCCAAAACATCTCTCCATTGTCAACAATCCAGAGGGGAGTTGGACCACTGGTATATATATATATGGTAGGACACCAGACTACTGTTGGACCAGAACAGACCAGATGGTTGTTCGGCAGTTTGGGAATGAGCGATCGTCAGAACATGTTCCAGCTATGGAACAGGACACCAGGTTTTTCCAGGTTTTCTAAAGATTGCGCCAATGTTATTAAATTACTACTTGTTCAAGATTAGGAAAGTTTAGCCTCTGGCATCACCCATATCAATTTTATCAGCACTCATGGGGACTGTTTCAAAATGCATTTTTTTCAGCATAGAAAGCACAAGCTGACATTTCAACCTCATGTCTCAGTCAAAGCACATGCCCCGTCTCTCTCATACCCATGCTGTTTCTGTCCCCKACTTGACCCGGATCAGTGTTTTGGAATGTGCAGCCATAACATGTTATGTCCCAATCATAACACCAGTGGACAGAAGCATATGGGAAAGCTCACATTATGAGCACTGATGACAAGCCTGACAACCCAAAGCCTTGGACTCGAGACACAAGAGCCTCAATAGACCCATAATCTATAGCTCGTGATTTTTATTTCCCTAATCTTGGCCTGGTCAGCAGGCGCTGGCGTTTTAGGGGTTTGGGGTTTTGATTTCGCCCTCGTAAAGCGCTCGTCGGTCGTTGCGACCGGCAGCTGTTCCGCGGTCGCCTTTGTATTTGGACAAGGTCGTGTGGGAACTAAATAATGGGGGTGGAAACCCGACACTCACTTTAACGCCATCTTGGCRCTTAAAAGGCGGTGAGGAGGACACACAATAGAGAGGGGTGGAGAGTTTGTCCTRTCGGTCTCAATGGAGGAGGAAGTTTTTATCGTCCATTCAGCCAACCTTGGTCTCCATTGTTTCATCTCACACAAACACTGGGGATGTATAGAAAGAGTCTATGCTTATAGGCCTATACTATAACACAACTTAGCATTGGCGTTTAAGTCTGTCTTTTGCTACAACAGCAGTAGCTGTCTCAGGTTTTGCATTGATTTTATCGTACTGTTCACATAGTCAAAAATGTTTCTTCCAGACTCTCTCAGTCTGACACCAATTAAGTGCTACACTCCCCAATCCTCCCACTTTGTTTGGTCTCATTCCACTAGAGCTCCGAATAATCAACATGTTTTGCTGCTAGATGCACGATGGCCACGGTCCAGTGAAAACGGGGTGGTCCTACCCGTCTGGAGACGGTAATGTTACATTTAAACACAGATTAATCATACATAACATCCTAATTCATCATCACCATGTCATCTGCAAAAACATCCCATTTACGTCCCAATCCTCCTCCATCCCCGCGAGCTTTTACATTTACTAGAAAAGCAGAAAAGCCTGACTTCTTTAAAAATCCCCATGCATGGATATAGAATATGTATGGGGAAGTGGACACTCAAATGCTAATAGCACTTGCGGCTATGAGTGAGGAGTTAACCAAGCTTGACGGGGGCCCATGTGACCGCCCTGAGGTGTCAGAGTGCTAGGAAAAACATCTATCATGTGACATGGCCCAGTTGAAGCCGGCGCAGGCCCTGACTTAAGATGGATGCCCCTTCACCCTGCACTTATATATCTCTAGGACTGTTTCAAAATATGTAAATTATAGCTGAATTATAACAAATAACTTCTCCACTCCATGTCTGGGAGGGTGAGCTAGCTGTCCCCTGCCTCTGCCACGAGACCTGGGCTGGGTGTTTGTGTGGATGCTATTTGCTATATGTTTATACATTCCTTTCTCTCTCGCTCTCTTTCTCTTTGTTTCTCTCACCCTCCACTCGAAGTGTGTGTGTGCACACAATCTAGGTGCCATTCTCCTTCAGCTTTACACCTTGACGTTCAGACAATCCTGGAGTGCAGGTGACTTGACATTTACTGTTATTCGACCTCACATAAACCCTGGGGTGTGAGTGTGTGTGCATGCGCACATGCGTCTGGCCCCTGACCTTAGGCTACCTGTGGCCTTACCTGGAACTACCGAAACAAGTCCAGCAGTCACATAGGTTTGATCAGGCGTTGTCACTTTACTGGTGTTAAGGAGTGAGGTGCAGATGCAAAKAGAATTCAGACTGACATGTGGAGACACTTTCGAATTCTCCTTTTTCAGAGTTCAATAATCTTAGTCATTTACTAAAGTACCTAACAGATATAGTATATCACAGTTGCACCTATACGCTTTGACATTACCTATTCCCTTCTTCCACAAGTTTCTTTTGCAATGTGAAAATGTCAAGCCAAACCGCGGTACTGCCAAAGACTAATGTAATAGTGGGAAAGATCACCTCTAGTGGTAGAACTTGTTACCACAGCACTGGATCACTGCATCAGAGCTCATTCTCTTCTTCTTTTTCTTCTAAAAGGCTATACTTTTTGATGATACTAAACGCCTGCATATCCTTATCAGTAGAACAGTGGACATTGAGCCCTTTATTATGTACATCTACTGCGCTGTAAAAATATATGTTGATTCAACGTACACTTGTAAGGCAACCAGCTGCAATAGGATTGTGAGTTTGCTCAACATTTGGGCATATAGCTGAACCGACATACATTCTCATGTTGAATTGTATGTTGAGTGAACAAACAAACTTGAGTATTTATTCTATCTTAATTGCATATATCRGAGTGTAAAAATGTAACTCTTTATAACAATGAATTACATACACTACCAGTTAAACGTTTGGACACGCCTACTCATTTCAGTCATTATTTTTACTATTTTCTACATTGCAGAATAATAGTGAAGACATCAAAAATATGAAATAACACATATGGAATCATGTAGTAACCAAAAAAGTGTTAAAGTATTTGAGATTATTCAAAGTAGCCACCCTTTGKRTTGATGACAGCTTTGCACACTCTTGTCATTCTCTAAACCATCTTCATGAGGTAGTCACCTGGAATGCATTTAAATTAACAGGTGTGCCTTGTTAAAAGTTAACTTGTGGAATTTTTTTCCTTCTTAATGTGTTTGAGCCAATCAGATGTGTTGTGACAAGGTAGTGGTGGTATACTTGGTAAAAGACCAAGTCCATATTTTGGCAAGAACAGCTCAAATAAGCAAAGAGAAACGACAGTCCATCATTACTTTAAGACATGAAGGTCAGTCAATGCGGAAAATTACAAGAATTTTGAACGCTTCTTCAAGTGCAGTCGCAAAAATCATCAAGCGCTATGATGAAACTGGCTCTCATGAGGACCGCCACAGGAATGGAAGAGCCAGAGTTACCTCTGCTGCAGAGGATAAGTTCATTAGAGTTAACTGCACAACAGATTGCAGCCCAAATAAATGCTTCACAGAGTTCAAGTAACAGACACATCTCAACATCAACTGTTCAGAGGAGACTTAGGCCTTCATGGTCGAATTGCTGCAAAGAAACCAGATTGCTGCAAAGAAATCTGTCTTTTGTCCAAATATGCAATTTTTGGTTCCAATTGCCGTGTGTTTGTGAGACGCAGAGTAGGTGAACGGATGATCTCCGCATGTGTGGTTCCCACTGTGAAGCATGGAGTAGCAGGTGTGATGGTGTGGGAGTGTTTTGCTGGTGACACTGTCAATGATTTATTTAGAATTCAAGGCACACTTAACCAGCATGGCTACCACAYCATTCTGCAGCTATACGCCATCCCATCTGGTTTGCGGTTAGTGGGACTGTCATTTSTTTTTCAACAATGACCCAAAAACACACCTCCAGGCTGTGTACGGGCTATTTCACCAAGGAGAGTGATGGAGTGCTACATCAGATGACCTGGCCTCCACAATCACCCGACCTAAACCCAATTGGGATGAGTTGGACTGCAGCGTGAAGGAAAAGCATCCAACAAGTGCTCAGCATATGTGGGAACTACTTCAATACTTTTGGAAAAGCATTCCTCATGAAGCTGGTGCAAAGCTGTCATCAAGGCAAAGGGTGGCTACTTGAAAGAATCTCAAATCTCAAATATATTTAGATATTTTCTTTACTACTTTTTTGGGGGTCTTGCAAACTGATGTGTAATTCCTGTTGGAATCCAGCTAGAGTGAGGATATCTAACAAGTGGAACATTAAATCACCTGCAGGAAAGATAGGGAAGATTTTTAAGACTACCTAAATCATATAAACTGGAAAAGCCATATCATTATTAACAGGTGCAAAAGGTCCAACCACTAACAGATTGAATTAGTTTAGAAGAAACTGTTATTTATGTTTGTGTAGCATAAGATTAAACAACCAATCAGTGTCRTTTTAAAAAGACAGGTATTGAAACAAACAATTCTGAAAATCAACCATGATATTGATGGGTGTAGTTTTAAATGGTTTTGAGCAAAAATACATTTGTAATTTTACTCAACAAGCTTGTTCAAATTCAGCTCACTTCGAGCAGAGTTTTTTGATTGAACGTACAATTGTTATACAACCAGCTGCAATTTAACTGAGTTTGCTCAACAGTTGGGTATATACTGCTGAACCAACATACATTCTCATGTTGAATTGTATGTWCACTCAACCTTTAATTTTAGGTTGCGCAAACATATAATACAGTGTTGCCTTCCAAAGGCAAACATGAATTTGTAATTTTACTCAAAAAGCATTTAKGCTTTTTCAAATTCCGCTCACTTRGAGCAGAGTTTGTTGGGTGAACAAACTTTAACACATTAGCTAACGTTCTTTTTTAATTTGAAGTCCAATTCACAGAATAACACTGATAAAGCAATTGGTTAAGTTTTTATTTAATATTTTACAGTGCGGTATTAGTGGTTCTCTGGTCTCGCTTACCCATATAGACATTTATCCTTTGGTTTGAGTCCCAGCACTTATGCAGAGATGTGGTGCAGCCACTCTTTTGCACGTTTGAGAGATCATTAGGGCTTTTCACATAGTTGTGCTGTAACCACAGCTGCAGCCATATTACAATGAGGGTGATCTGTACTATGTTCAAGAACTATAGCACGGTTATAATGCTGTGTGTGTTTGTACACGTGTGCATGTGTGTGTGTGCGTGTGCGCAGTGTACAKAACATTCCATGACATACAGTGCATTCAGAAAGTATGCACCCTTCACTTTTCCACATTTTGTTACGTTACAGCCTTATTCTAAAATTGATTAAATTGTTTTCCCCACCCTCATCAATCTACACACAATAGCCCATAATGACCAAACAAAAACAGGGTTTTAGACATTTTTGCAAATGTATTAAAAATAAACAAGAGAAATATCAAATGTACATACATTTTAGTATTTTCTTAGACGCTCTTATCCAAGGCAATTTGGGTTAAGTGCCTTGCTCAAGGACACAAACAGATTTTTTCATCTAGGTGGCTCCGGGAATAGTACTAGCAACCTTGCGGTTACTGGCCCAACGCTCTTAACCGCTAAGCTACCTGCCACCCATTTACGTAAGTATTCAGACCCTTTACTCAGTACTTTGTTGAAGCACCTTTGGCAGTGATTACAGCCTCAAGTCTTCTTGGGTATGACGCTACAAGCTTGGAACACCTGTGTTWAGGAAYTTTCTCCCAGTCTTCTTTGCAGATCCTCTCAAGCTCTGTCAGGTTGGATGGGGAGCTTCGCTGCACAGCTATTTCAGGTCTCTCCAGTGARGTTCYATTGGGTTCAAGTATGGGCTCTGACTGAGCCACTGAAGGACATTCAGAGACTTTTCCCGAAGCCACTCCTGCATTGTCTTGGCTGTGTGCTTAGGGTCGTTGTCCTGTTGGAAGGTGAACCTTCGCCCCAGTCTGAGGTCCTGAGCCCTCTGGAGCAGGTTTTCATCAAGGATCTCTGTATCCTGACTAGTCGGCCAGTCCCTACTGCTGAAAAACATCCCCACAGCATGTTGCTGCCACCACCATGCTTCACCATGGGGAAGGTATTGGCCAGGTGATGAGCGGTGCCTGGTTTCCTCCAGACGTGACGCTTGGCATTCAGACCTAAGAGTTCAATCTTGGTTTCATCAGACCAGAGAATCTTGTTTTTCATGGCCTGAGAGTCCTTTYGGTGCCTTGTGGAATACTCAAGCGAGCTGRCGTGTGCCTTTTACTGAGGAGTGGCTTGCGTCTGGCCACTRTACCACCAAGGCCTGATTGGTGGAGTGCTGCAAAGATGGTTCTCCTTCTGGAAGGTTCTCCCATCTCCACAGAGGAACTCTGGAGCTCTGTCAGAGTGACCATCGGGTTTCTGGTCACCTCTCTGACCAAGGCCGCCCTCCTCCAACTGTGGGACCTTATATAGACAGGTGTGTGCCTTTCCAAATCATGTCCAATCAATTGACTGTACCACAAGTGGACTCCAATTAAGTTGTAGAAACATCTCAAGGATGATCAATGGAAACAGGATGCACCTGAGCTCAACACTCAATCAAAGTGTCTGAATACTTAAGGTAAATAAAGTATTTATAAAAACCTGTTTTCGCTCTGTCATTATGGGGTAATGTGTGTAGATTGATATTTTTTAAATGTAATCTATTTTAGAATGAGGCTGTAACGTAACAAAATGTGTAACAAGGGGTGGTCTGTAGACTCGTCTGTAGACTGACCAGGTGAATCCAGGTGAAAGCGAAGATCCCTTATTGATGTCACTTGTTAAATCCACGTCAGTTGGTGTAGATGAAGGGAAAGAGACAAGGTAATGAAGCATTTTAAAACCTTGAGACAATTGAGAKATGGATTGTGTTTGTGTGCCATTCAGAGGGTGAATGGCCAAGACAAAAGAGTTAGCTGCTTTTGAACGGGGTATGGTAGTAGGCGCCAGGCGCACCGGTTTGAGTGTGTCAAGAACTGTGACACTGCTGGGTTTTTCACGCTCAACAGTTTCCTATGTGTATCAACAATGTTCCACCACCCAAAGGACATCCAGCCAAYCATTGTAGTCAACATGGGCCAGCATCTCTGTGGAAGGTTTCGAAAGCTTGTAGAGTCCATACCCTGTTCCGAGTGCAAAAGGGGGTGCAACTCTATATTTGGAAGGTGTTCCTATTGTTTTATACATTAGATTCATGTTCAACATCAGCAGAATACAGATCCCATAGCTCACCCATAATGACAGTCATATGTGGTGGAGATGCATGAGTTTCCCAGCAGTGATCCTCTTCTTTAACACCACACACAGCCCACTGTACTGTATGTATATGATGTGTGTGTGTGTGCCTGTGCTTGTGTCGCTTCAGATGATAGAAAGAACTGCCTATTTGCGGAAAACAAAATTATGCCCCGAAACATATCGATATTGCTGTTCCCTGTGCCTGTTTGCAGCAGTGGGGACATCCGGATATAGCTGCCTAACTCCAAACAACTCCATACATTTTTCCACTTTAATCATAGCACAGAAAATAAAAATGTATTTCCTAGATGCATGCTTTTTTTACTGAGTCATCTCGAGTCCCATGCTATTTCAACTTTAGAAAAGGACAGCGGCATAGATACTTTGGTGCTTTGGTTTTTTGTGGTCTGTTTATGTATGTCTGTGTGCCTCTCTGCCTCTCTCTCCCTCTCTGCCTTGTGGTCATTACATACACTGTGAAATAAATCCTGTTGTTTTTAAGGTAACTTACTGGCAGCCAGAAGTTACTGTAAAAAAAGTAAAGGATTATTGGTCGCTGATACAAATTTGCAGATATCGCAGGTGCAGCGAAATGTTTGTTTCAAGCTCAAAATGTGCAGTAATGTCAAGCAATACAATGTCAGAGACCAGAATATAAATATTTATATACATTTATAAATATGTATGTATTTATTGATATATATATATATACACAGTTGAAGTCAGAAGTTTACGTACACCTTAGCCAAATACATTTAAACTCAGTTTTTCACAATTCCTGACATTTAATCCTAGTAAACATTCACTGTCTTAGGTCAGTTAAGATCACAACTTTATTTTAAGAATGTGAAATGTCAGAATAATAGTAGAGAGAATGATTTATTTCAGCTTTTATTTCTTTCATCACATTCCCAGTAGGTCAGAAGTTTAAAATACACTCAATTAGTATTTGGTATCATTGCCTATACAATGGTTTACTTGAGTCAAACATTTCGGGAAGCCTTCCACAAGCTTCCCACAATAAGTTTGGTGAATTTTGGCCCATTCCTCCTGACAGACCCAGTGTAACTGAGTTAGGTTTGGAGGCCTCCTTGCTCACAAACACTTTTTCAGTTCTGCCCACAATTTTCTACGGGATGAGGTCAGGGTTTGTGATGGCCACTCCAATACCTTGACTTTGTTGTCTTAAGCCATTTGCCACAACTTTGGAAGTATGCTTGGGTCATTGTCATTTAGAAGACCCATTTGCGACCAAGCTTTAACTTCCTGACTGATGTCTTGAAATGTTGCTTCAGTATATCCACATCATTTTCTATCCTCATGAAGCTATCTATTTTGTGAAGTGCACCAGTCCCTCCTGCAGCAAAGCAACACCACAACATGATGCTGCCACCCCCGTGCTCCACGGTTGGTGGTGTTCTTCGGCTTGCAAGCCTCCCCTTTTTCCTCTAAATCTAAGATGGTCATTATGGCCAAAACAGTTCTATTTTTGTTTCATCAGACCAGAGGACATTTCTCCAAAAAGTACAATGTTTGTCCCCATGTGCAGTTGCAAACCGTAGTCTGGCTTTTTATGGCGGTTTTGGAGCAATGGCTCTTCCTTGCTGACGGCCTTTCAGGTTATATTAATGTACGACTCATTTTACTGTACCTGTTTCTCCAGCATCTTCACAAGGTCCTTTGCTGTTGTTCTGGATTGATTTGCACTTTTCACAACAAAGTACATTCATCTGGGAACGCGTCTCCTTCCTGAGCGGTATGGCGGCTGCTGGTCCCATGGTGTTTATACTTGCGTACTATTGTTTGTACAGATGAACGGGATACCTTCAGGTGTTGAAATTGCTCCCAAGGATGAACAGACTTGTGAGCTCTACAATTTTTTTTTTTTTCCCATGATGTCAAGCAAAGGGGCACTGAGATTGAAGGTAGGCCTTTAAATACATTCACAGGTACACCTCCAATTGACTAAAATATTGATGGATCAAGTAAGCGCCATCACGAAG
>NC_036871.1:15664139-15682239 GCF_002910315.2 Salvelinus sp. IW2-2015
TAAATCTGTTGGGGTTTCCATCTCCCCGGTTGCCATACACGGTAATTGACAGTACCCAGCTTCTCGATCACCTCGTATGATCCGTGCCATGTTACCAGGAACTTACTTTCGGCCGTGGGGATCAATACGAACACCCTGTCTCCCACCTGGAATTCTCGGGGCTGGGCTCCTCGATTGTAAACCTGGGCTTGGGCACGTTGGGCTTTCTCCATATGTTCCCTCACGACTAGCCATATGGCTGTCATCCGCTCCCGCATCYTCTCCACGTGCTCTACCACGCTGCGTAAGGGGGTCGGTTGGGCTTCACACACCTCCTTGGCGAGGTCCAGTAGGCCACGTGGCCTCCTCCCGTAGAGGAGTTCGAACGGGGAAAACCCAGTGGAGGATTGGGGTACTTCTCGGYTTGAGAACAGTAGATGGGGTAGTAGCTGGTCCCAGTTCTTCCCGTCCTGCTTGATGACCTTCCGCAGRATCTGTTTGAGCGTTTTGTTAAAGAGCTCGACYAGCCCATCCGTCTGCGGGTGAAAAACGGAGGTCCGGATCTGCTTGATCTGCTAGGAGTGCACACAACTCTTTCATGAGGCAGGACATAAACTCTGTACCTTGGTCTGTCAGGATCTTGTTCGGGATGRCCACCCGGCTAAAGAGGTGGAACAGCTCCCGGGCGATTCCCTTGGATACCGCCGCCCATAGGGGAATGGCCTCGGGATTCCGGGTGGCATAGTCTACTATTACCAAGACGTACCTGTGTCCTCGTGCAGTCTTTACCAGGAGTCCAACTATGTATATGGCGATGCGTTCAAAGGGCACCACGATGATCGGCAGGGGGACTAGAGGGTTTCGGTAGTGTGCTTTCGGGGCAGTGAGTTGACACTCTGGGCAGCTGCGACAGTAGTCTTCCACGGCCCTCCTCACCCCGGGCCAGTGGAACCGGGCGGCGATCCGTTCCCGGATCTTCTCCATTCCCAGGTGCGCCCCCGACAGGTGGGTGTGGGCCAGCTGAAGAACGGTTCCTACGTACCGTCGGGGCAGCAACAATACCTCTCGAAGTTCCCCCTGTTGGCGCGACACCTGATACAAAAGGTTATTCTTAATTTGGAAATGTGGGTATCGCCAGTCACTCACCCCCGGAAGTAGCTGTCCATCCACCGCTACCACTTGGGCGGCAGCAGCTTTCAAATTCTGATCCTCTCACTGGGCCGTTCCGAATTGTCCCCTCAGTTGGCCCCCAGCGGGTAACTTTGGTTTAACAGTACATTGCTGTAAACATTACTGTAAACTTTATAGTAATGTACTGTTAAATCAACATTTATTTGGAATTTACGGTAACATACTGTACTTTTTTTTACAGTAACTTACTGTACTTTTTATTTACAGGTAACTTGCTGCCAGTAGGTTACCATATTTTTTAAACAGTGTAGGCATACGATACCTCATTAGCCTCTTCACATAGTACAGTGGGAASTCAGTCAGGCTTTCAACTTACTCATGAAAGTTGGGATCGTAGAAATCACAAGGTGCAATTTCAAAATTGGGTAGTGCATCATCAGTTTTCCTCTTGTCATTGCATACCTCAGTGAGCTATTTATAACTTGTCAGAAATGTTTAGATCAAGCAGCCAATGTCAGCTAAAAAACTTTAAATAGTTTTTGTTGTAAGGTTTGAGTCACTCAAATATCACATGAATTCACATTAGACATGGCAAAATGTATAGAATTGCAAGACTATGAGCTTTAAAATGGCAAAATTGTCTCTGCCACCCCATGAAAAAAATTGTAGAATTGCAGGAAATAAACTTTAACCTGCAAAATGTTCTCTCCGCCAACAAGAGGGGTGTGAACAGTTTGTCATGCCCACAGAAATAGTCATGGTACAGGCAGGGGAGGTGGGGGATGTTCCCCAAAGCTGGAAAAAGTTTGGAAACCTCTGGCATAGCACACAAATTCTGATGACTCGTCACCTACACGTATACTAATGACTCGTTACCTGAACATATTTTGATGGCTCAGCATTTATGAGGTATTTTAATAAACTTCTGCGACTTTGCTGGAAATGAYCATTGACTCAAACTCCTGTGTGTTATCAAATAAAGAGAGAGCGAGAGAAAGAGGGAGAGCGAGAGAGAGATGTGTTTCAGCACCTCAGCACTTTCCTCTTCCTTGATCGAGATGCAGCCTCTTTAAAAAGCAATGGTCTCACCTTGGGCAAATTTGACACTWTACTATTGACAAATTTMACACTTTACTATTGACACTTTTTCCTGGAGGCAAATATGACCAAGCCGACAGCTTGAGTTTACTCTGCTCTGAACCCCAGTACACGGTCACCTCTGAAAAAGCTTCACATCAAAAGGTCTACTACTATTACATTTCCTACATGTTTGTTTCCCATCCATACCTTTTCCATTTTGATCTTAATAGAAAAATGTTGTGCGGGTTAGATAAATACATGGTAAAGGACACTAAAGCCTTTTTTTTATCTCTATCATGACATTCTTTCATATCACTTACAAAAAGGACATTGTTGAATCATGGCAGTTTGACTATAGAGCTGGAGTAGACACCGTATGACATCTACTGACTATTCACAACAGCCTATGACACGTAAACACGCGTACACAGCATTTAGCCATGCAATAAAGGCCCGGCCTCCAAAACAGTACAATAAGAGTCGTTCACGGGCTATCTATCATCACAGGTGTGCGCCTGTGGTAATTGATGAGACGGAAGCATGTTAAGCCCCTGTTTTAGCACCCTGTGTCTCTCTGCCACTGCCTGRTCAGTATTTATTGAGACAACCCCAAAGCAATCTGGGATGGCAGGCACAGGTGGCTTCCTTAATCTAGGCAAATTGTCTTTGAACCGCTCCGAGTAAATAGACAAGCCATTTTCCAAGTCTAGCCCATCAGAAACATTCTATCTATCTATATATATATAAACACAAGTTGGAAGTTTACATACACCTTAGTCAAATACATTTAAACTCAGTTTTTCACAATTCCTGACATTTAATCCTAGTAAAAATGCCATGTCTTAGGTCAGATAGGATCATCACTTTTTTGAAGAATGTGAAATGTCAGAAGAGAGAATGATTTATTTCAGCTTTTATTTCTTTCATCACATTCCGAGGGGTTCAAATTTACATACTCTCAATTAGTATTTCAGCATTGCCTTTAAATTGTTTAACTTGGGTCAAACGTTCAGGTAGCCTTCCACAAGCTTCCACATTCCTGCAAGCAGGCTGGTGTAACTGAGTCAGGTTTGTAGTCCTCCTTGCTCACACACGCTTTTTCAGTTCTGCCGACTAATTGTCTACGAGATTGAGGTCAGGGCTTTGTGAGGCCACTCCAATACCTTGGCTTTGTTGTCCTAAGCCATTTTGCCACAACTTTGGAAGTATGCTTGGGGTCATGTCAATTTGGAAGACCCATTTGCGACCAAGCTTGAACTTCCTGACTGATGTCTTGAGATGTTGCTTCAAATATACCACATAATTTTCCTCCTCATGATGATCTATTTGTGAAGTGCACCAGTCCTCCTGCAGCAAAGCAAACACCACAACATGATGCTGCCACCCCCGTGCTTCACGGTTGGATGGTGTTCTTCGGGTTGCAAGCCTCCCCCTTTTCCTCCAAACATAACGATGGTCATTATGGCCAAACAGTTCTATTTTTGTTCATCAGACCAGAGGACATTTTTCCAAAAAGTAAATCTTGTACTTGTGCAGTTGCAAACCGTAGTCTGGCTTTTTTATGGTGGTTTTGGAGCAGTGGCTTCTTCCGTGCTGAGCGCCTTTCAGGTTACGTCGATATAGGACTCGTTTTACTGTGGATATAGATACTTTGTACCTGTTTCCTCCAGCATCTTCACAAGGTCCTTTGCTGTTTGTCTGGGATTATTTGCACTTTTCGCACCAAAGTACATTCATCTCTAGGAGACAGGATGCGTCACTTTCCTGAGCGGTATGACGGCTGCGTGGTCCCATGGTGTTAATGCTAGCGTACTATTGTTTGTACAGATGAACGTGTACCTTCAGGCGTTTGAAATGGCGCCAAGATGAACCAGACTTGTGGAGGTCTACAATTTGTTTCTGAGTTCTTGGCGGATTTCTTTTGATTCCCCATGATGTCAAGCAAAGAGGCAGTGAGTTTGAAGGTAGGCCTTGAAATGATCAAATGATGTCAATTAGCCTATCAGAAGCTTCTAAAGCCATTACATAATTTTCTGGAATTTTCCAAGCTGTTTAAAAGGCACATCAACTTAGTGTATGTAAACTTCTGACCCACTGGAATATCTCCTCCCTCTACCCCTGAGCGCTATATTATATATATATAGTTGAAGTCAGAAGTTTACATACACTTAGTTGGAGTCATTAAAACTCGATATCAGCCACTCCACAAATTTCTTGTTGACAACTATAGTTTTAGCAAGTCTGTAGGACACCTACTTTGTGCATGACACAAGTCATTTTTTCAACAATTGTTTACAGACAGATTATTTCACTTTTAATTAACTCGTATAGAGAGAGAGAGAGCGCTCAGGGTAGAGAAGAGAGCCTCAGGGGTAGAGAGAGGCTCAGGTAGAGAGAGAGAGCGCTCAGGGGGGTAGAGAGAGAGGAGAGCTCAGGGTAGAGAAGAGAGAGGCTCAGGGTAGAGAGAGAGAGAGCGCGCAGGGTAGAGAGAGAGAGAGCGCTCAGGGTAGAAGAGAGAGAGAGAGCGCTCAGGGTAAGAGAGAGAGGAGAGGCTCAGGGGTAGAGAGAAGAGCGCTCAGGGGTAGAGAGAGGAGACGCTTCAGGGGTAGAGAGAGGAGAGCGCTCAGGGTAGAGAGAGCGCTCAGGGGTAGAGAAGAGAGCGCTCATGGTAGAGAGAGCGCTCAGGGGTAGAGAGAGAGAGCGCTCAGGGGTAGAGAGAGAGAGCGCTCAGTAGGGTAGAGAGAGAGGAGAGAGGAAGAGAGGCGCTCAGAGGTAGATGAGAGACTCAGGGGTAGAGAGAGCTAGGATAGAGGAAAGAGCGAGGGTGCTCAGGGGTAGAGGAGAGGGAGAGAGAGAGAGAGCTCAGGGTAGAGGGAGGAGGAGAGCTGGAGAGAGAGAGAGGAGAGGCTCGAGGGTAGAGGAGGAGTGAAGAGAGAGAGAGCTCAGGGTAGAGGAGGAGAGCGAGAGAGAGAGAGAGAGAGCGCTCAGGGTAGAGGGAGGGGGAGAGAGAAGAAAGAGAGAGAGAGCGCTCAGGGTAGAGGGAGGAGAGTGGGGGTAGGAGGAGAGAGTGAGGGGGTCGATGTATATAAAACAAACAAGCCATTTTCCTCCTGAAGTTTGGCCCCTCAGCGTCATAACAAGAGAGAGATGGAGAGAGAGAGAAATATAGGAAAAGAGGACTGTTCAGATTCAGAAAATTGCTCTACTTCACATGTCATCAATCAGAATGTTTCTGTGCATATTTCTGTGCATAGGCATTACAGTAGCCTGGGTACCAGTCTGTTTCAAATAACATTCCACTCGTACGCCYTGTCATATGCCAAACAAAGCTTAGACATTTTGTTGTTGGAATTGCAGTATGTATTTAGTTTGACATAAAACGGTTGCTTGGCAACCGGACACCAACACCATCTATAAAGAAACAAGTGATAGAGTGACAAATATTTGCATAACCCTTGTGATTGGAGGAGAGCTGTGAGCGTTATAGTATCAGGATCAAATCCTATGTTTTCCTCAAGGTCATTAATGATAGAATGTTCATATTTGAAGATTGCAGAAAGGCCAGTCAGCTTGGTGTATGACACGGAGTACAAGTAGTGGAATGATAGCTAAACCGATTGMTACCTAGGCTAATTACAGAGGACAACCGTGCATAATTATTTGGGAAAATAAAGAAACTCTCCTCCCTATCCTCTTCGCAAATATGCATCATCATGGCAAATGCTGACAAGAAACATGGGAAAATCCTMCATGGAAAAGACATACTGTAGATTCAAGCAAACATGGTAGAGCCTATTCTGATGGATCTCCCTCTCTTAATTGAAAACTTATACTAGATCAGAGGTTTGAAGATAACAAGCGTATATGAATCATAAAACACACAAATAAATATTCACACATGGACCCATACCATCTCTTTGGTAACTCTGTATCAGAATCGCTGACAACGGCAGCTCACTGCTGTAATGTTGGTTTGTTATAAACTATTCGTATTTTCAAGATTATTCCTGTAAATCAACAGTGTATGTGGGCCTGAGTTCATGTGTAAAGATGTCTGCCCGGTTGGCCTGCCTGGTGTGTATGGTAACATTAACTTGCGGCTGCAGAGATGAGTGGTTCTGTGATAAATGGTTGCCGTCACCGCATGGCTATAATCACGCCTACGCATGGCTTCCTGCATAATTAATTTTTAATCCTCTAATGGAAAGTAAATCACACAAGCAAAGCAAGCCAGTTTTAGCATGGCACTGCCCCGGAGAGAGAGTGGTGTGGGGGGGCTAAGGCACTACGGGGGGGGGGGGGTGCGCTAAGGCAATAAGGGCTTTCAGTGCTGTGGGATAAAAACAAATACATACAAATTAAATTATGACTGCTCAAGAAAGTCATACTAAAAAGTCTGAAATAAGTGCAATATCTAGAATGTGATGTCTGACTGCTGAAGAGGGAGAGGGAGAAAGGCACAGGCTGGGACAAAAAAAAAATTGGTGAACAAGGAAGGGTTTGAGGGAGAATAAAAAGTTTGCCTGAATGGTTCATCATCRCTCCACTAAAATAACTTACCCACTTAATAACCCGTCTGGCACAAAATGGCTGCTGTGCAATGTCTTCCTGAGCTATTTCCTGGTGTTGGAGGGAGTAAAATACCTGACCATGATATGTGCATGATAATACCCAAAATCAACTAAATGGTCAGATGAATGTAATACTGTCAAATTTCAGTTGAGGAGATATTGTTTAAAGTGATTCTCCGGTACGTTTGTAATTTTTTTTGCCAGCAGTTCTGAAAGTAGTACTCATGAGCCAAAGGTGCTCCAGATATGTGCAGATACAGTGCCTTTGAAAAGTATTCAGACCCCTTTTCCACAATTTGTTAGGTTACAGCCTTATACTAAAATGTATTAATCTAAACACAATACCCAATAATGACAAAATAATTCATAATTATTATTTTTTAAATATGAATTTTAAATAAGTATTCAGACCCTTTACTCAGTACTTTGTTGAAGCACCTTTGGCAACAATTACAGCCTCAGAGCTGGCACACGTGGGGGAAAATAGCTTTCAAACTAGGGATTTGATGGATAATGAGGTAAAACGGTAATTCTGCTCTTGGGGATTTGATGGATAATGAGGTAAAAGAGTAATTCWGCTCATAGGTTAGTGTGAGATTAAAAAAGACTTACTAGTCGCCAAAGTTCCTGAGCATGTCTAAGCCATTGAGGGAGATGGGGGGTAAACTGARATACAGTATGTAATTGTTTTAAGATGGTCATACTATGGATAATTTAGCTATAAAAAAAATATGACTTGATAGAAACGCATTGAATAACACATTCATAAATGGCAAAAAGGACAGTCAAAAAATGTATCATAAGAAACAAGGTTTTGAAGTGTCTGTCCTAAATCTAGGAGATATTGAATTAAAAAAATAATTTAACCCGTAGAAACCAACTTCATACATCCATTAATTTTTTAAACAGGTACCGGTTAACTTTAGACGAGTCCCGTGACACTTGTGGGGGTCGTAGAGCAAAACGGAGAACACCATCGTGTTTGTGAGAATCCCTTTCCACAGTGGGGACCCATTCGTTTGTAGGTCAAACCGTTTGGAAGCTACAGACGTTTACTGTACATGAGAAGACCGATTTTCGGGATGTCTCATGGTCTAACAAACACCGCACTAGCTCTGCCACCTTTCACCGCAAATACAGAAGTGTGACACTGGCGGATGCGGTGGATTAAGACACATCCAATACAAAAAAACAGATATCTCGAGTATAAACTGACGTATTTTTATGGGGATTTTTTTGTTATGTCATTTAGATTATCGACTCTAGGGGGTTAAATATTGAAATGAAATATAGATTCATCCCTGCCAACAGATACAAGTGCAGATTCCTTCTGTTGTTTAGGTAAACATTGACAGACCTCTGCTGGACAGCTAAAGTGCCAGGGTGCCAATCACCTGTCACTCAAAGTCAGGAAGAGAAGGGAGAGACATACAGAGTAAATACAGGTAATCTGAGAGGGTATGTCATAGATATTGATCTAGAGTACCTTGTTTTGAGAACAAAAGGGATATCTCAGTTTCAAGGTCTCAGCTTGGAGAAAAGAAGCCTTTTGAGGTATTGTTCGGAAACATGCATGAACCAAACGTTAATGATGAATAAGCTAAATAATGCAAAAATAACTTCTCCGTGCAAGCAGTATATAAGATATCTACCGGGACAGCCCCGACTGAGCTCACTTCAGACCYGTACTTTATGCATCTAAGTTTGAATGTGACCTCTCCTGCATGCTGTTAATAATCAATGATTCATTTAAGACTGACTTCGAGTGTCTCATGTGTAGAATTTCTACGACAAGTGCATATGGACGACGTTGTCCCCAGTGACTATACAAACATTTCCAAACCAAAAACCATGGATTACAGGCAATATCCACCCTGGGATAAAGGCAAGTGCTTCCGCTTACATGTAACGGAACACGGACATGGACACATACAAGAAAGCCAGCTATGACCTCCGACGAGACATCAAAAACACGCAAAAGGTCAATATAAGAGGAAGGTGACCACCATTGTCCCTGTTCCCAAGAACTCCAAGATAACCTGCCTAAATTACTATCGCCCTGTAGCACTCACATCTGTAATTATGAAGTGCTTTGAAAGGTTGGTCATGAAACACATAAACACCATCATCCTAGACACCCTGGACCCACTCCAATTCGCATACCACCCCAACAGATCCACAGATGATGCAATCTCAGTTGTACTTCACACTGCCATCTCCCACCTCGACAAGAGGGGAGAACTATGATAATGCTGATCATAGACAACAGCTCAGCATTCAACACCATAGTCCCCTCCAAACTCATTGCCAAGCTYGGGACCCTGGGATTAAACACCTCCCTCTGCAACTGGATGCTAGACTTCCTGACAGGCTTACCCCAGGTGGTGAGGGTAAGCAACAACTTCACAGCGATTATGGGGTATTGTGTGTAGATTGATGTGGGGGGGGGACAATGTAATCCAGTTAATAATAAGGCTGTAACTTAACCAAATATGGAAAAAGTGAAATAAATGCTCACACACACTACACTGACACGTTTACGCAAAACCCACACACATTCACATACACTATATACGCACACACACATTCACATAACACAAATGTGTGTACTGACACAACACAAATGCACACACACCAGTGGCTGTTGGTGCCGTTTAAGATGAGGGAGGACGATCATTTTCTGTATGAGTTTGGCATTATTTCTATTACAGCATATTGGATCACAGTCATTCATATTCCATTCACCCGGGTCAATGTAACATCGATAGGTTTAGGCTACTATATGATACATTTGCCCTGTACCCATCATGAGGTTGCTACAACTTACCCTATGAATTAAAGTAAGTTTACAATGTAGGTGCACACAAATCAAGAGAAACATTTGAGGTGACAGACAGTAACACATGCAATACCGCCTTGCACAATCTTGCCTGCATCTAGCTGATCTAGGGTGTAATCATTAGTCCAACAGTTGCAAACGAGAYTTTCTATTGGACAAATGCAGGTATGTTTATCCCCGCTCCGTTTGCTTCCTATAAAGAAACGTTTTTCAATAGAATTGGCGGAATGAATACACCTCTGGTCACATGTTAGCCCAGTTCACTTTCATAGCAGCCACGTTGCATTCCTTCTCGAATCTACTGGCTCRTCTCCTCTCACCATTTCCCTTTGCTTGTGGACTTCAATTCACAACACAACAGCTGTCTGTGACCAGGTGAAAAAACCTGTCCAAGCCCAACCATATCATAACCGCAAACCGCTGCACACAGCCTACATTGTTCTCACCATATTAGCTAAAGTAAAATCATAGTTAATATACACTGCTCAAAAAAATAAAGGGAACACTAAAATAACACATCCTAGATCTGAATGAATGAAATATTCTTATTAAATACTTTTTTCTTTACATAGTTGAATTTGCTGACAACAAAATCACACAAAAATGATCAATSTAAATCAAATTTATCAACCCATGGAGGTCTGGATTTGGAGTCACACTCAAAATTAGAAGTGACAAACCACACTACAGGCTGTCCAACTTTGATGTAATGTCCTTAAACAAGTCAAAATGAGGCTCAGTAGTGTGTGTGGCCTCCACGTGCCTGTATGACCTCCCTACAACGCCTGGCATGCTCCTGATGAGGTGGCGGATGGTCTCCTGAGGGATCTCCTCCCAGACCTGGACTAAAGCATCCGCCAACTCCTGGACAGTCTTGTGGTGCAACGTGGCGTTGGTGGATGGCGCGAGACATGATGTCCCAGATGTGCTCAATTAGATTCAGGTCTGGGGAACGGGCGGGCCAGTCAGTAGCATCAATGCCTTCCTCTTGCAGGAACTGCTGACACACTCCAGCCACATGAGGTCTAGCATGTCTTGCATTAGGAGGAACCCAGGGCCAACCGCACCAGAAATTGGTCTCACAAGGGTCTGAGGATCTCACTCGTACCTAATGGCAGTCAGGGCACCTCTGCGAGCACATGGAGGCTGTGCGACCCCCCCAAAGAATGCCACCTCCACACCATGATGAACCCACCGCAAACCGGTCATGCTGGAGATGTTGCAGGCAGCAGAACGTCCTCCACGGCGTCTCCAGACTCTGTCACGTCTCGTCACATGTCTCAGTGTGAACTGCTTCATCTGTGAAGAGCACAGGCGCCATGGCGAATTTGCCAATCTTGGTGTTCTCTGCAAATGCCAAACGCTGCAACGGTGTTGGCTGTAAGCACAACCCCCACCTGTGGACGTCGGGCCCTCATACCACCCTCATGGAGTCTTTTCTGACCGTTGAGCACACATGCACATTGTGTGGCCTGCTGAGGTCATTTTTCACCTCCTGCTCCTCCTGCACAAAGGCGGAGGTAGCGGTCCTGCTGCTGGTTGTTGCCTCCTCTACGGCCTCCTCCACGTCTTGAATGTACTGGCCTGTCTCCTGATCAGCGCCCCATGCTCTGGACACTACGCTGAACAGAGCCAGCAAACCTTCTTGCCACGCTCGCATTGATGTCATCCCTGGATGAGCTGCACTACCTGAGCCACTTGTGTGGGTTGTAAGACTCCGTCTCATGCTACCACTAGAGTGAAGCACTGCCAGCATTCAAAAGTGACCAAAACATCAGCCAGGAAGGCGATAGGGAACTGAGAAGTGGTCTGTGGTCACCACCTGCAGAACCACTCCTTTATTGGAGGTGTCTTGCTAATTGCCTATAATTTCCACCTGTTGTCTATTCCATTTGCACAACAGCATGTGAAATTTATTGTCAATCAGTGTTGCTTCCTAAGTGGACAGTTTGATTTCACAGAAGTGTGATTGACTTGGAGTTACATTGTGTTGTTTAAGTGTTCCCTTTATTTTTTTGAGCAGTGTAGCTAATAGCACTGACATATTAGTAGACCCGCTAAAATCATTCAGTACAGTGTAAGTCCGTAAGCAGTTTAATAGTTAAACCTGCAGGCCCCCGGTGGCAATAAATTAGTAAAACCAAAAGCTTACCTTGACTTGGAAGAGTTCCAGTGTTGGATAGTCATAGCCAGCTAKCTACCATAGCATCCCTCTGTTTGAGTCAGGGTGTTTGAGTAGGCTGAACTAGCTAGCTGCATTTGCTAGCTAAGTAAGTGAAATTGATAGCTAGCTATCTCTCTCTCGCTCTTGCTTTTCCTTCCTTTTTTAATAAATGTATTTGTTCAACTATTGTCTTTCTCACTCTGAGTCAACTACTTAACACATTTTATGCACTGCAGCTTATGCTTATACTTTCAATACTAGATTCATTCTCCGATCCTTTGATTGTGTGGACAACTCACAATGTCAGTTCATGCTGCAAGAGCTCCAATAAGTTGGAGGACGTCCTCCGGAAGTTGTCATAATTACTGTGTAAGTCTATGGAAGGGTGTGAGAACCATGAGCCTCCTACTGTAGGTTTTGTATTGAAATCAATGTAACCAGAGGATGGAAGCTAGCTGTCCTCTTGCTACACCATGGTGCTATTATAACGGTCGTCTGTTGAAGAAGGTGTGGACCAAAGCGCAGCGTGGTAAGTGTTCATGCTTTTATTTCAACTGAACACTAAATACAAAAAATAYCAAAGAGAATGTACGAAAACCGATACAGTCCTGTCAGGTGCAGAAACACAAAACAGAAAATAACTACCCACAAAGCATCGGTGGGGAAAAGCTACCTAAGTATGGTTCTCAATCAGAGACATTGATAGACAGCTGCCTCTGAGAACCACACCCGGCCAAACACAAAGAAATACAAAACATAGACAATGAACATAGAATGCCCACCCAAATCACACCCTGACCAAACCAAAATAGAGACATAAAAACCTCTCTACGGTCAGGGCGTGACAGCTATCCTACAGAGTACTGTTGCATTGCAAAACAGTGTGTTTTAATCAATTATTTAGTGAAGTGAATATATTTAGGCATTCATAGGAAGTTTTATCTAAAAAGGATAATATATATCTATTTTTTTTTTAATACTTTGTTTATTGAAATTTCAAATACCAGCATTTAGAAAATAATTGCACTTGTAAGTTATTTGGTAGTAGTATAAAACACATCAAAGACAACAATACAGAAGAACATAGAGAGCAGACATAAAAAATATATATTTTGATACAGTTGTTGTAGGTCAACTAGTACAGATACAGTGTATGCACATACCAGGCCTCTTATCTCACCATAATACATCACTCTGGAACTGCAGGGAAATTTATTTGTTTAACATAAGGGAGCCCACATTGCATAGAATTTGTCTACAGACCCATTGAGTGTGTGTTTTATTATAATATCAAACTTTTATGCACATTCAATGCAATACAGATTTATCCAAAAGCATGAGAAGGGCCTGCAAGATTTCCATCTAAGTAAAATTAATCATCTCGCTAACAAGAGTGACAAAGGCAATTACATCCTTATTCATTTTGGTCAAATTGTATTGTGGGTAAGGAAACCCCAAATAGTGCAATAAAAGGGTCTGGCTCGATCTGTGTGCCGCTTAATTCTGAGAGTGTGGTTAAAGATGTCTTTCCTGAAACCAACAAGAGATGGGCAACACCAAAACATGTGTACATGATTAGCAGGAGACACTGATTACATCGTACACAAATTAGGGTTCACATCCTTGTAAAGTTGGATAATCTTGCTTTGGTCCAGTGGGCCCTATTGTCACGGTGGTCCCTCCTCCTCTTCTACACGAAAAGGAGGAGTATTGATCGAACCAAAGCGCGAGTGGAGTTTGAACACATATTTATTAAACGAATAACACGACTTAACTAAACTAACAAAACAACAAACGGTGTAGACAGACCTATACGACGAACTTACATAAACAGAGAAGAAGGCGCAACGAATACGGACAAACGACTACACAAACCGAACAAAACCGTAAAAGTCCGTAATGGTGCAACAATATACACAGACCGGAAGCACAATCACCCACAACGAACTACTGTGACAACGCCTACCTAAATATGACTCTTAATTAGAGGAACGCCACACACCTGCCTCTAATTAAGAGCCATACCAGGCAACCCAAAAACCAACACAGAAACAGAAACATAGAAATGCCCACCCAACCTCACGTCCTGACCAACTAACACACAAAAACTAACAGAAATAGGTCAGGAACGTGACATAACCCCCCCATAAAAGGTGCGAACACCGGGCGCACCAGCACAAAGTCTAGGGGAGGGTCTGGGTGGGCATCTGACCACGGGGTGGCTCAGGCTCCGGGCGAGGTCACCACCCACCACCATAATCAATCCTAGCCCCATCTATCCCCTAAATGTCACCATATCTTACCCCCACAAATCCTCTTAGTAACATCACAGGGACAGCACGGCGCGGACAGATAGATAAATCAAGAACAGAGGATAAGCACCAGGACAGAGGGATAGATCAGAATATAGACGGTAGCTCAAGAATAGAGAGGGAGATCAAGATAGAGGGCAGATCCGGATGAAGGCAGCTTCCGGACAGAGAGACACGCTCTCCGGACTGAGGGCAGTTTCTGAAATACTAGCCGCTTCGGCTGAGGGACAGCTCATGGTTGACTGACGGCTCTGGACGCTCATGGCATGGCTGACGGCGGACGCTTCAGCTAGGCTGACGGCTCTAGGAACCTCATGACAGGCTGACGGCTTCTGGACCTCATGGCGGCTGGACGGCTCCTGGACGCTCATGGCTGGCTGAACGGCTCTGGACGCTCATGGCTGGTCTGATCGGGCTCTGGCTGCTCATGGTCGTGCTCTGTATGGTCGCTGCGGCTCTGGGCTGCTCATGGCTCGCTGACGGCTCTGGCTGCTCATCGCTGACGCTCTGGCTGCTCATGGCCGCTGCACGGACTTCTGGCTGCTCATGGCTCGCTGGCGGCTCTGGGATCTGCTCTGGCTCGTGCGGCTCTGGCAGATCCTGTTCTGGCTGGCGGCTCTGGCAGATCCTGTCTGGCTGGCGGCTTCTGGCAGATCCTGTCTGGCTGGGTCTGGCAGTTGTCTGGTCGGCTCTGGCAGATCTGTCTGGTTGGGCGGCTCTGGCAGACCCTGTCTGGACGGACGGCTCTAGCGGCTCCTGTCTGGCGGGCGCGTCCTAAGCGCTCCTGTCTGGGGACGGCTTCTGTAGGCCCCCATGGCAGACGGCGCGGCTTTGGCAGGCTCTTGGCAGACGGGCGGCTTTGCAGGCTCATTGCAGACGGGCGGCTCATGCGCACGGCTCAGATCGCTGGAGGACGGGGATGGCTCTCAGATCGGGCCGTCTGGGGAGACGGATGGCTCAGATTGGCGATGGCTGGGGAGACGGATGGCTCGTGTCGTGATGACGATGCAGGGCGCGAGAACGGAGCTTTGGCCGGATAAGGCACGCACTGTAGACCTGGTGCGTGGTGCCCGAGAACTGGAGGCACCGGGCTAAGGACACGCACCTTCATACTAGTGCGGGGAGCAGGGACAGGGCACATCTGACTCTACAAGCGTACTCTATACTGGTGCGTGGTACCGGCACTGGTGGAACCGGGCTGAGGGACCGCACCTCCAGGACTAGTACGGGGAGAAGTGAACAGTGTAGACAGGATTTAGGAGACGCACAGGTGGCTTAGTGCGTGGGGCCGGAACTGGAGGCACCGAACTGGATACACGCACTATAGGAGAGTGCGTGGAGGTGGAACAGGGCTCTGGAAATGCACTGGTAGCCTAGTGCGTAGTGTAGGCACTGTAGGTACTAGGCTGGGGCGGGGAGGTGGCGCCGGAAATACCGGACCGTGCAGGCGTACTGGCTCTCTTGAGCATTGAGCCTGCCCAACCTTACCTGGTTGATATGCTCCCGGTTGCCCGACAAGTGCGGGGAGGTGGAATAACCCGCACCGGGCTATGTAGGCGAACCGGGGAAACCATTGTAAGGCAGGTGCCATGTATGCCGGCCCGAGAGACGCACTGGAGACCAGACCGTTGAGCCGGCCTCATGACACCTGGCTCAATACCCAATCTCGCCTCTACCATGCTGTCGGGGAGGGGAATATACCCGCACTGGGCTATGCACTCGTACAGGAGACACCGTGCGCTCTACTGCGTAACACGGCGCCTGCCCGTACTCCCGCTCTCCACGGTAAGCCTGGGAATTGGGCGCAGGTCTCCTACCTGCCCTTGGCCACCACCTCTTAGCCCCCCCCCAAGAAATTTTTGGGTGTTACTCACGGGCTTTTTGGGCTTCCGTGCCAGACGCGTTCCCTCATAACTCCGGTTCCTCTCTCCGGTAGCCTCTGCTCTCCTCAGTGCCTCCAGCTGTTCCCATGGGAGCGATCCCTACCAGCCAGGATCTCCTCCCTTGTGTAGCAACCTTTCCCGTCCAATATATCGTCCCAAGTCCACTCCTCCTTCTTTTCCTGTCCCTTACTCCGTTTACTCCGCTGCTTGGTTCTGGAGATTTGGTGGGTGATTCTGTCACGGTGGTCCTCCTCCTTCACCGAAAAGGAGGAGTATTGATCGAACCAAGGCGCAGTGGAGTTTGAACACATATTTATTAAACGAAAACACGAACTTAACTAAACTAACAAAACAACAAACGGTGTAGACAGACCTATACGACGAACTTACATAAAACAAGAAGAACGCACGAATAGGACAAACTGACTACACAAACCGAACAACCGTAACAGTCCCGTAATGGTGCAAACAATTACACAGACACGGAAGACAATCACCCACAACGAACACTGTGACAACGCCTACTTAAATATGACTCTTAATTAGAGGAACGCCAAACACCTGCCTCTAATAAAGAGCCATACCAGGCACCCAAAAACCAACACAGAAACAGAAAACATAGAATGCCCACCCAACCTCACGTCCTGACCAATAACACACAAAAACACTACAGAAATAGGTCAGGAACGTGACACCTATGAATGAGTTTGCATTGAATGAGGCAGTGTCGAGCGCAAGAGAAGAGCTACCCTTTTGAGTGCCCCGGTATATTTCTTCTGGTATTGAACACAGTTTATCCCGTCTTAAATTGTATCGATTATTTATGTTTTAGGACATACGTTTGGATTAGGAACGTTGTTTGAAATTTTTGGACCAAGTTTACAGGTAACTTATTAGATACTTTGTAGGCATGTTGGGAGTTGGAATGGTGTATTTCTGATCAAACGCACCAAATAAATGGACATTTTGGGCTATAATGAAGGAATTTATCAACAAAAGAACCATTTGTGATGTTTATGGGACATTTTGGAGTGCCAACAGAAGAAGATCTTCAAAGGTAAGGCATGAATTATATCGTTATTTCTGATTTTTGTGTAGCACCTGCCTGGTTGAAATCCGATTTTCATGTGTTTGTATGCGGGGTGCTGTCCTCGAAACGTCAAGGCGTTCGCAAAGTGGTCCTGCTTTCGGCTGGAAGGAAACAAAACTGCTGAACAGTCGAGTAAGCTGTAATTTTGATGTATAACACTTGTATGTTTACTGAACTCTTATGAGTATTTCTGTTTTTTGAATTTGGCGCGCTGCAATTCTAACTGGATGTTGTCAAATCAATCCCGTTAACACGTTCAAGGAGTTAACTATCACCCGATATGCGGAATGGAATGTTTAATGTGGGGGTGATATGGATAAGCACAGAAAAATTTCACACGCAGTATTAATCTATGTAGCTTGAGGCAAAACATTTGGAAATGAATAATAGAACTTATTAGACTAGATGACGGGGGTAAGGCCTTTCAGAGTAGGAAGTGGGATAAGAAAGGAAATTTGATTTCCGACTGGGTTTCCACCAGGATGGAGGGGAATCCTGCGATATATGCTGTCGGCATCCGTAACTTTCCCTAAAACAATACGCTGGGAAGACCTTTATAGAAATGGAAATGAGTTTGCCTAAGAGTCGACGGAACTCGCATATCCTTTCAATCTTGAGGCCTGTTTACATAAGTTGTTCAGACGCGCCCGACGAGAAGGGCGCGTCCCCCGTTACATACATATATTTTCTATTGTTGAGATATACAGATCGCTGAGAGCGTTTTTAATCTGAAATTAGATCCATGTTGCAGAAAGCAACCAATTCAACGCTATGGACGAATTGGGGGTGGAAAAAGCTTGGTGGTTTGCAAATGAGGCTACCTCGGAATGCCTACTAGATATTGCAAATAAGATTCGGAATGAATCGCACGTCTATTAAAGCAGACACCTGGCCAAGAGCAACGACGGTAGGTCCAAGTATATTTGTCCGGTTTTTTATTCCCTTCCAAGTATATAGATCCACCTAGTGTCTGCGGTTATATAGAACAACAGACACTTCCTAGTTAGGTGAAAGTTGAGCGAAGGAGGGAGTAGAGAGACTGATCTAAAAA
>NC_036871.1:15682264-15690208 GCF_002910315.2 Salvelinus sp. IW2-2015
TTTGCAGCATTGAGCCTGCCCAACTTACTGGTTGAATGCTCCCGGTTGCCCGACCAGTGCGGGGAGGTGGAATACCCCGCACCGGGCTTGTAGGCGAACCGGGGAAACCATGTGTAAGGCAGGTGCCATGTATGCCGGCCCGAGGAGACGCACTGGAGACCAGACGCGTTGAGCCGGCCTCATGACACTGGCTCAATACCCAATCTCGCCCTACCAGTGCGGGGAGGTGGAATAACCCGCACTGGGCTATGCACTCGTACAGGAGACACCGTGCGCTCTACTGCGTAACACGGCGCCTGCCCGTACTCCCGCTCTCCACGGTAAGCCTGGGAAGTGGGCGCAGGTCTCCTACCTGCCCTTGGCCCACCACCTCTTAGCCCCCCCCAAGAAATTTTTGGGTGTTACTCACGGGCTTTTTTGGGCTTCCGTGCCAGACGCGTTCCCTCATAACTCCGGTTCCTCTCTCCGGTAGCCTCTGCTCTCCTCAGTGCCTCCAGCTGTTCCCATGGGAGGCGATCCCTACCAGCCAGGATCTCCTCCCATGTGTAGCAACCTTTCCCGTCCAATATATCGTCCCAAGTCCACTCCTCCTTCTTTTCCTGTCCCTTACTCCGTTTACTCCGCTGCTTGGTTCTGGAGATTTGGTGGGTGATCTGTCACGGTGGTCCTCCTCCTCTTCTACCGAAAGGAGGAGTATTGATCGAACCAAGGCGCAGTGGAGTTTGAACACATATTTATTAAACGAAAACACGAACTTAACTAAACTAACAAAACCAAACGGTGTAGACAGACCTATACGACGAACTTACATAAAACAAGAAGAACGCACGAATAGGACAAACTGACTACACAAACCGAACAAACCGTAACAGTCCCGTAATGGTGCAAACAATTACACAGACACGGAAGACAATCACCCACAACGAACACTGTGACAACGCCTACCTAAATATGACTCTTAATTAGAGGAACGCCAAACACCTGCCTCTAATTAAGAGCCATACCAGGCAACCCAAAAACCAACACAGAAACAGAAAACATAGAATCGCCACCCAACCTCACGTCCTGACCAACTCACACAAAAACTAACAGAAATAGGTCAGGAACGTGACACCTATGAATGAGTTTGCATTGAATGAGGCAGTGTCGAGCGCAAAGAGAAGAGCTACCCTTTTGAGTGCCCCGGTATATTTCTTCTGGTATTGAACACAGTTTATCCCGTCTTAAATTTTATCGATTATTTATGTTTTAGGACATACGTTTGGATTAGGAACGTTGTTTGAAATGTTTGGACCAAGTTTACAGGTAACTTATTAGATACTTTGTAGGCATGTTGGGCGAGTTGGAACTGGTGTATTTCTGAATCAAACGCACCAAATAAATGGACATTTTGGGGCTATAATGAAGGAATTTATCGAACAAAAGAACCATTTGTGATGTTTATGGGACATTTTGGAGTGCCAACAGAAGAAGATCTTCAAAGGTAAGGCATGAATTATATCGTTATTTCTGATTTTTGTGTAGCACCTGCCTGGTTGAAATCCGATTTTCATGTGTTTGTATGCGGGGTGCTGTCCTCAGATAATCGCATGGTCTGCTTTCGCTGGAAAGCCTTTTTGAAATCTGACACGGAAGTTAAGCTGTATTTTGATGTATAACACTTGTATGTTTACTGAACTCTTATGAGTATTTCTGTTTTTGAATTTGGCGCGCTGCAATTTCACTGGATGTTGTCAAATCAATCCCGTTAACGGGATCCGAGCGGGAATGGGGGTGAAGGGATCCCTAAGAGGTTTTAATGAGATGACTTGTAGTGAGCAAATCTGACTATAGATTATTGACATGGTACCTTTCAGAGTAGGAAGTGGGATAAGAAATGTGTCGAACTGGGTTTCACCAGGAAGGGAGGGGAATCCTGGATCTATGCTGCGGATGTAACTCCGGACTCGTAAGAACCTAAAAAAATGATTTCTGGGGAGACCAAATTTAGCTGATAAATGTTCAAACGTACTAAATCTATTGTTAATATACAGATCTCTGAATCTTTTAATACTGAAATTAGACCATGTTGAGAAAGCACCATCAACCATAGATGGGGGAAAAGTTGGGTTTGAGGCTACCGGAGCCAAAGAAGAGGTTGTTTGAAACCCAAAGTGGCACCTAAATTTATTCCAGATCTTCAATGTGGTTTTGACACATATTTTTGGTGGAGGAGTAAGGACTGTAACGGAGGAGTGAGCGAGGGAAGACAATGATGCTGGTACAGACGAGGCAYCCTCCATCTCTAGCCAAATTGAGGGTGGGAATATCTCTCTGCTCTGCAACCAGTAGTGAATGATCCTAAGGTTAGCGGCCCAATAGATTCTGAAATCCGGTAGAGCTAGACCGCCGTCTGGTTTGGGCCTCTGCAAAAGCTGTTTTCGCATCCGGGAGGCTTTTTGTCCAATATAAAAGGGTAGTATTAGGCCGTCGATCTTTTTGAAAAATGTATTGGGAAGAAAAATCGAAAGGCACTTGTTACGAATCCCTTTGGCCCGACAGTCTAGGGGGGATGGTAATGGGACCCGTAACACAACTCATGCAAATTATAATAGTGAAAACATAAGTGAGAACAAATAACACAGACAACTTAATTACCGTCAAACACACACTAAATGTTTATTTATAAACACACGGTAAATGGGGGGGGAGCAGGAAAGGGGCTGAGCGGGACCCAAGGAATGAAAGAATAATAATTCAAAAACACCCCTAAAGCTAGAAGAAAAAAAAAAAAATGTTTAAGACTTTGACCTAATTATACCATTTTAAAAGACTTTTTTTTTTTCATTTTTGTTGCATTTTTTTTTTTTTTTTTTTCAGCACTATGAAATATTTTGCCGAGAGGGGTATCGTGCCCGTAGTCCCGTGAGTATTACTTTTGTGGTATGGTTGCGGGGTCGTGGCGAGTGGGGGTGGGTGGGGTTATGATCCGAGGTCCGTCTCGTGTGAGAATCAATATCTGGTTGTAACCCGTTCATACTTTGGTTGATATCTGTTCAGATTACAACAAGTTACAGACGTCTTTCCTCTGATTGCTAAAAAGACGTCCCAGAAAAAATCCTTTTTACACCATAAAAAACGTTTGACCATAGATGGTCACCACAAGACGTACAATGGACGTTGTTTTGCAACCAGTTTTGGGCCGCTGGGAAATCATTTATCTTAGGTTCTATGGAGAGACATGGGAAGGCTTAAACACTAAAGCAATTTTGCTCTAAGTGCTGCCCGTTGCTTACGTTTGCCTTGTACAAGTTTTTGTTCTTCTCTAACCTGCAGAGGGCCAGTAAGGGGCGGACAACGTCCCCCCATCATGTCTAAGACGGCTCTCTACTGCAGAGGAGATGAGGGGTCTGATCGGGAGGCGGACACCTCATCCTCTACAGCTTGAGGAAGAATTGCCTCCAGACTTACTGGAAAAGACAAGAAGGGGGATAAAAAGAAACACAGAATACTAGATTAATGTGGTGAACGGCGACGGGGTTCTAAATGCAGAATCCAAGGCCTTATAGGGTGAATGAAGGACTCGAGGTGAGCCTCTCAAACTCATCCAAGTCTAGTCTCCTCATTAACGCTGAATTAGTGTTTAAAACTGAACAGCGCCTAGTGCAGCGAATGGTTGAAAGGCTAGTCGCACACAAGACAAACACTCTGGTGACGGGAGTTTCAGAGCGATTAAACAGACAGGAGCTACGGGTCGCTAGAAGAGCCAAAGCATTTCTGAATTATTAAGGTCAGAGACCTTATAAATATTTCGATTGTTCTATTCTGGATATGGATGGAGAGAAAATGTAATTATTCTAATTATTGTACACACTTCCTAATGCATAACCTCTTATAACGCGATCATAAGCACATTTATAACAAATGAGTTGTACTAATTTGAATAATTTGGTCATAACGCGAATCCGTTTACTAAATTTTGAATAGCACTGCTGGCCTTCATAACCCCTTCCTGGGTAACAAGCCTATAGGTTCTGGACTGAGCGAGAGATGGACAGGTGATGGTTGCCTTACCTTGGACCTCGCCCTCTCTTCTGTTCCTGCTTGGATGCGGATGTTCTCCTTCTAGCTTTAGGGGACTGGGGATGAACGATCTCAGCAGCCCGTCCTTGACAGCCGGCCGATCCACCAGTGTTTGGTTGAACTTCTGGATGGGTTGAGGTGTGGTTTGAAAAATCAGTTTCAGTGCGTTTAGACAGGCACGTCCACTTCTGATATTTTTTTCACTATTACCAATCAGATCAGTTCTGAAAGATCTGATGTGATTGGTTCAAAAGACAATTAGTGGAAGAAAAGATCAGAATTGGGCTGCCTGTCTAAATGCGCCAAATGACATGAACATAAGATAATAAGCAGTTTGATCTAGTTTGAACAGACCATAGTGAGTGGTGTTTCAGAACACAGGTACGACAATTCAGTGTATATGCTTGCGTTGTCATGACTGTCCACGGAGACTGTCCCAGAACCCCGCTCTACACCGCAGAGGGGTTGGGGGGGCAATAACTAGACGAGATTAACAACTCAAGTCCTGTTGTAATCAAGCTCGCGCAGAAGATCAGGTCTCCCTCTCAATTCCAACGCATGAGGGTTGTGCTTTGTCCTCAACAGACTTTTTCCCGCTGAAACTCTAAATATGTTCAAGAAGCAACTACTGGAACAATATTTATAACATAGAACGTGGGGATGGTCAGAGGTGATCTATAGAACACTATGTCATTTTGTTTTGTTTATTTTGTTTGCTGTCATTCAAATGTTATAAGGAATATGTAACTTGGAAAGTATATCACTACAATAAGTTTCCATATCTATGCATTGTGCATGTATCTTGACAATTATAAGTGTTTATGTTTTTAAGAGAGGGGATGGTGATTCAAGAAGCTATAAGAGATCATTGTTTTCCATAACTGTTGTACCAGTGACAAGTCATGCCAACCGGAGTGTGGTAAGTGTGTCAACATGACGGAACCTGCCCTTTCGAACAAACTGTATAAATGAACATACTAGACAGAAAATTTTTCATCCAGCTGCGCTTTACGTTTAAAGTGGTTTGAACTGTGAATTCAAACGAGGGTAGAGACGATAGTCCCGCCCCTCCGCGGACAATCACTGTGCGGTGATTAGCTGTTCTTAAGTAAAGTATCTTCGAAAGCGATTTGTAAAGTAGGAATTTAATACTACTCCTGGCTCCAACCATCATATTATGCTACTAGCCTAATCTTCAAGAAGCATCGTTCAAGAGCTGATGGAAGGAAATAAACGGTGTTTAGTTTCTGCGCAGGACTACAGGACAAAGTCACCTGATACCAGACAATCTACAGAGAAGAACAACAGTAGAACCACTTGTTGAACCTTTTGGAGCAATCAGAGCCTTACAAGCCTGCCACGAAAAGCCACTCATTTTGCAAGGCGCCTGTCCACGCGAGAGATCCGGCAAACCACCGCGGGTGGCAGGTTCATGTGCAAGTATATGGTTTATGTAGTGAGAGTAGTTTCTGAAAGTAAATGTTAAGTGTCTCTGTCCCCTCTCCTACATTTATTTTGGTAAAGCAGCCACGTTGTTCTCATTCGTAGGGACCTGTTTTGAAGTATTAGGGTTTCCAGTCAATAATCGATGCAAAGTGTGCCATGTTTATCCTGTGTTCTCATTTAATTAGCTAGTAAATAAATAATTAAAACCCATTTTGTGTATACTGAATCATAAAGTTAGGGAGTGGGTTTTTTTGCAAATGCAAGGAGGTTACGACTGTTCAGAATGATGATATGATACGAGGTTATGATTCAATAAGTTGACTGTTTATAGATGTATAGTAGAGACTTCATGAGTTTAATTCGGGAGATGGTAACTCTTTAAAGAACGCGGCTCTCGTGGTGCCCCAGATCCTATGAGTTTTTTACATTACTCAATTTATATCGGATAACAATAAACATAGTTAGGTAATTAGATAAATGTCTTCAGATTAATGTTAAAGTCAAGTACGACATGTTGTAAATAGTGGTTGATAACGGCGCCTGGTCAATACAATATCAAATTCAGGAGGTTGGTGGCACTTAATGAGGAGGAAGGGTCGTGATAATGGCTGGAGTGAAATGAGAGGGTAAAATGTATCAAATACATCAACACATGGTTTCCAGGTGTTTTATGCATTCCATTTGCTCCGTTCGGGCGGCAAGTTAATTATGAGCCGTCCCCCTCCTCTCATAGCCTCCGTTGCTACCAGATTGCTATGCTTAATCTAGTTTGTCTGTACAATGTATAGTCCGAAAACTGCACATCCGACCTAAATCATTTGCCTGAATAAAGTATTTCACAAATTTGTATTTTTCAAATCTGGTTGATTGTGTGCACAGTTCACACCTTGCCTCATGTGCCAAAAACATTACCGGTCCTTTATGTGAAGGAAGTTGCTTAGCATCGAATGAGATGGGCAGTGCTGGCACTGGCACGTTCTCGTCCATGCTCCCAGAGCTGACGTTGGTCTTCACAGCAAAGGCACGGCTTTACGCCTTGGGGAGAGAGGATGGGACACGAGGGTCAGTCAGAGAGCGCACAGTATTGAACTTAAGTTTTACATGAATGACTAATGCCTTACAAGGCTAATAAAGCCTTCATTAAATTATTTTATAATATAATGGATGCTCACGATCATTTATAGCAATGTTCATACCAAAAGTTAAGACAGATGCTATAAACAGATTCCTTACATCTGGTGCTTTGCCACTTGTGGCATAACCCTTGCTGCCAATCCTTTACATAGTAAGTTTCTTTGCTGCACAAGTCCAGGTACTACCTCGATATTTCACGTTAACAACTTTTAAAAACGTTTTATATTATCCTACTGAACACAACTCTAATGAGGCTTTTCTCTCTCTGGGTCTCACCTTGGCTCTCTCCAGCTGCACGGTGCCTGCTGACTCTCTGCTCTGCGGTCTGGCGGGGCCTGGGTCCCGCGGGCGCCCTTGGCTCGGGCTCTTGGTCCTGGACGCTGCCGGCACTCCCGCTTCCTCCTCCAGAGAGACATCCGATCCGATGGTGCCTGCTTGTGTAGGAATCAGCTGAAGCCTGCAATAGAACAGGACAGGGACAGAAGGAAGACCAGCTGTCACTATGATCACACGCCAGCGTCCCGTCACCGAGGTCCGTCACCAGGTGGGAGGGGTTGTAGCAAGACGTAACTGTATCGGTTTATCTTACTAAGAGAGGTGATTTGGAATTGATTGATTCATATAATGCGATTAGATTAATTTTATTTTATTTTGGGGGGGGGCTTTTCTCCTCTTCTCACCTCCACGTACCTATAAGTCTTACGATAACCACTCACTTTTGGAGACTTCTTTTCAGTGCGGACTGAAACTGCCTATGGAGGTTATAAGTTCAAATGATTTTTGGAAGACTATTTTTCAAAGAATGGGCAGTCGATTTACAAATACCACTATTTAATAAACCACTATTAAATACCACTATTTAATACCATATTAATAAAAAAAAAAACAAACGTCAGTTTCAACTCCTTTCGTAGGTGGTAGGTTACAGTTATCCCGCGGACTGCAAAGTTAAGTGTTACATAGTGTTACTGGGACAACTACTGTTTGGTCTGTGTGGACATAGCTTTATGTAGAGACCAAAAAAAAAAAACACCCATTAGACCATCTTTTAATTATTCTGAAGAGATCTCTCTCCTCTAACTATTTGACCTAATTGAGGCCTTGTTCAAGTGGGAATTGGTCAAGATGAGTAGTGCTGGAAAGTTATCAAGAATAAATCTGAACTATATATTTGCGATGTTGAGTTTATTTTTAAACTAATCTTGGGGGCACTATTGTACCAGGAAGAGCATGCATAGAATCAACAGTCTTGTGATGAGGTAGCAATGCCTGTAGACTTTGATTGCCCAGTGTTTGATTACC
>NC_036871.1:15691087-15694484 GCF_002910315.2 Salvelinus sp. IW2-2015
CTTCACAAACAGCTAAACTAAACCAATAAACAGGGGGTGGTCCGCCCAGTTCTAACTAGTGTTTTTAACATGTTTAACTAGGTAATGTAGCCCAAGGGCGACTTGTCTGGTTACCCCCTTTTCCCACCACAAACAAACACCATAACCAAAACAATACTCACAGGTGGGGGACAAAGTGACATGTAGATGCAAAACACACAAGCGATCTACAGACAGAAGGCATGTTACAAAGAGATTGAGCTGGGGAGAAAACAACTGACAGGGGTTTTAAACCAAGGGAAAGGGACTGTGATTGGGTAAGGGAAAAGGAGCAGGTGTCTTCCGATTAGCGACTGATTGATGACTGATTGGGGAATGATTATTGTCACCTGTGAGTAGGGGAGAAGGAGAGAAAAGAAATACACACAGGATACACACAGAACACTTGTATCCGTAACACACTGATAGAGATATAAGAATTTTGGGAGAGTATTCATTTTAATAGAATTAATTATTGCGACTAAGGAGAGTTGTAGCAAAGACCAGCGTTCCAATTCGTCCTTAGTACGGGTAAAAAGAGGAGCAAAGTTGGCTTGAAAAAGGTTTTCAAATCTGATTGTGACATGTACCCCGAGATAAATAAAACTACTGTGAGCAATTATAAATGGCAAGTTATGTAAAGGGGATTTTTTTGCGGCCATATTCAGCGGCATCAATTCGCTTTTACTGAGATTCAGTTTATACCCTGATAAGTGACCGAAGGATGTGAAAGTGTCAGGGGCAGCAGAAACAGAGACAGAAAGGTTGGATGTGTATAATAATAAATAATCTGCATATAAAGACAGTTTGTGTTCGTTTCCGTATCTGACTTTGAGGGGGTTGGAGCGAAGTGTTATTGCAAGTGGTTCTATGGCGAGGGCAAACAGTAATGGACTTAAAGGGCAACCCTGGCGTGTCGATCGTAGCAAAGGGAAGCCGTTTGATTGTCACGTTCTGACCTTATGTTCCTTTGTTATGTCTTTATTTTAGTTTGAGTTGGGGTGGGCATTCTATGTTGTTTTTTCTATGTTTTGTTCTATTGTCCTTTTCTATGTGTTTGGCCTAGTATGGTTCTCAATCAGAGGCAGGTGTCAGTCGTTGTCTCTGATTGGGAGCCATATTTAGGTAGCCTGGTTTTCATTGTGTTTTGTGGGTGATTATTTTCTGTTTGCTGTTTCACCGTACAGGACTGTTCATTTTATTGTTTTTGTTCAGTGTTCATTATTTCGTATTAAAACAATATGGACACTTACCACGCTGCGCATTGGTCCTCCTCTTRTTCCAACCACGACAAGCATTACACTGATTGAGTGTTATTAGTCCTGACAGAGGCTTGAGGGGATGAGTACAGAATTCTTATCCAAGCCATGAATTTGGAGCCAAAGCCAAATTTACTTAGAGWGTAAAAAAGGTATTTCCATTCCACCCGATCAACCGCTTTCTCCGCATCCAGGGATATAATGGCTTCAGAGGTATTGACGACAGAAAGATTATATAAAATATTAAATAATCGCCGAAGATTGAAGAATGAGTGTCTATTTTTAATAATTCCTTGTTTGAGCCGGTGAGATAATTGATGGGAGGACTGTTTCCAGATGCGTTGCCAGAAGTTTGGCTAGAATTTGATAGTCAACATTTAGCAGGCTAATTGGACGGTATGATGCACAGTCAAGAGGGTCTTTGTTTTTTTGAAGAATAACATGCTGACCAGACCGGACACGTCGCGTGCGCGAGCGTCGCAAAATAAATGTAGAAATCCTTGTTATTCAATTATTGCGCGCACCAACGAGCGTCTGCGACGCCAAGGGCTAAAATAGAACTCATTCCTATTTCTGACACAGATCGCGCTGAAATTCCTGCCTCTCCCATCTCCTCATTGGTTTATAGAAGCAGGTACCCATGTGCCATCGTCCCATGTGGTTTATAGAAGCAGGTACCCAGTGCCATCTCCTCATTGTTATACCCACGTGGGTGATAGAAAGACGAACTGTTTTGCCGGTAGTCGTGTAATAAATGAAAGTTTAGATGCCGATCCTCCAATAATTTAAGAGATGAAAAACCTGAAGGAGGAGAGATGCTAGAAACGATTCGGTTGGCCGTTTTATGTGTGGATTAATATGTCGCGAGTAGAATCCTTGTGCATTTCAGGTAAAATAACAACTCAATGTTTATATCCCAGGACAAATTAGCTAGCAACAGCAAGCTAGCTAATAGGAAAATTAACGTTACTAGAAATGCAAGCTAACTAGTAAAATTACCATACATGTTTAATGCTTTCGACCTGTCCACAAATTAATGTCATTGTTCAGAGTTTGTTTGATATTTTAACCTGCGTGTCGTTGATCGGTTTGGTGTGGGGGGGAAAAATAATTTATGCACGATAAGCGCACGATGGCCCACGCGCGCAAGCCGGTTTGGGCAAGGTGTAAGAAAAATGGTTGCCTGAGTGAGAGTCTGTGGGAGAGAAAATTTACATAACGCTTCATTGTACATTTCAATTAGAATAAGGCTATTTAGGAGGATAAACTTTTATAAAACTCTGCCGAGTAGCCGTCAGGCCCTGAGCTTTCCCAGATTGAGAGGGATTTGATAGCATTAGACAATTCAACAGTGATCGGCTGGCTCAAATTTTTTAACCAAATGAAAGCAAGTGAGTGGAAGAATCATCCAATTCCAATGTATCCACTTTACTTTCTGAAGTATATAAAGTCTGGTAAAATCTCTTATACTAATCACTGATCCCCTAGGGTCTAATGATATCCCAGACGATGTATGAATTTTAGGAATCTGAAATGATGATGATAGTTGACGTAACTTGTGAGCTAATAATTTACTGGCTTTATCTCCTTGTTCACAGTAAGTGCTCCTAGACTTGACAAGCAGTTCCGTAACCTGGTCTGTTAATAATGTGTCAAATTCTGRTTGCAGAGTTAAACGTTCCTTATAAATATCTGGGGATGGTGAAACGGCATAAATGTCATCTAATTGGGCAATACAGCGTGTTAACATAGATAGCCTATCCCTTTTCAGTTTGTTCTCATGTGCGGTGTAGGAAATAATTTCACCTCTGATATAAGCTTTCAAAGTTTCCCWGWGAGTAGACGCAGAGATGTTCGGGGTTCTATTMGTAATCATGAAAATGTCGATTTGACTCAAAACAAAATTGACAAAGTGTTCATTGCTGAGCAGTTGGGTATTTAGCCACCAAGGCGGTCGCAGATTGTCAACATTTTGAAATGCTACTTCCATAGTWACAGGGGCGTGGTCAGATACAACAATTGGATTATATGAACATGAAGATATAGAATGGAGGAGCCTGTCATCTACAAGGAACTAGTCTATGCGCTTAAAAGTATGGTGAACTGATGAGAAAAAAAGA
>NC_036871.1:15694509-15776357 GCF_002910315.2 Salvelinus sp. IW2-2015
CTCATCTTTTTTCTCATACAGTTCACACATACTTTTAAGCGCATAGACTAGTTCCTTGTTAGATAAAGGCTCCATTCTATATCTTCATGTTATATATCAATTGTTGGATTCTGACCACGCCCCTTGTAACTATGGAAGTAGCATCAAAATGTTGACAATCTGCGACCGCCTTTCGGTGTGGCTAAATACCCAACTGCTCAGGCAATGAACACTTGTCAATTTTGTTTTGAGTCAATCGACCATTTTCATGATTAAAAGCTAGCCCGCTTCTTAGCCACAGCTGTGGTGTAGTCCGCAAATATCGAGACTCTTTTACCCTTTTAGAGGAGAGGGGATGTTTCTCCCGATCTCCTCAGTATGTCATTGCGGACGTGAAAGAAATGCACCCTGATGACAAATGGTTGCGGGTGTTCTCCATCCCGGGGTTGGCTACGCAGAGTGCGGTGGGCCCGGTCTAGCAGTGGCTTCTCCTCCAGACCGAGCAGCTCTTGAAGCAGCTGGGCCATGAACTCCGTGGGTCTTGGGCCCTCCACTCCCTCCGGTATTCCCAGTAGACTAATGTTGGTCCTCCGCATTCTACTTTCCATATCTTCGCATCTATTGTTGAGGTATGCCACCTTAGTTATCAGTTAGCCTCCAGCTCGCTAATGCGAGTGCTGTGGTCTGTAGCACCTCGTTCCAAATCCGATAAGGCCACTCCGTGTCCTACTCTCGATAGATTTTTTAAGCTCGTCTTTGACCATTGATATCTCTGACCTGAGATTGGTAGAGAGAGAGTCAATTTTGCCGAAAATATCGGTTTTGAGGGTGCCTACCATGGATTGTACCATCTCCACAGTCAGTGTTTCCGTGGGGCCGGCATTAGCAGCGTCCGGTGGCGGGGGTGAATCAGGAGAGGGCGCGGGCTTGCTCTTGCAGACTCTTGCTCTTGCAGACTCCGTTTTTGGCTGGGTAGATGACATTACAAACTTACATTTCTCAAACTTGATCTGAATTATTTATGGGCTCTCTTCAGACGCCTGGCCAAACACAAATACATACAATTTTGCAAGGTTAAATATATAAATTTGGTCACTAACTCAGGAGCGAAACGCGTTCTACATCCTTGGCTTCCAACAGCGCCCCCCAAAGGATAACTTTTTAAATGTTTCACAATTTACATTTTTATGAAATTCACTGAGTAGAATGGGCCTCCCCTTCCTCCTCCGAGGATCCTCCACTGACACACATACACACATACACTAGCTGACCAAAAGTGTGKGGACACCTGCTTGTCGAACATCTCAATCCAAAATCATGGGCATGAATATGGAGTTCATCCCCTTTGCTGCTATAACCGCCTCCACTCTTCTATGAAGGCTTTTCACTAGATGTTGGAACATTGCTGTGGGGACTTGCTTCCATTCAMCCCCAAGAGCTTTAGTGAGGTTTGGCACTGATGRTGGACAATTAGGCTTMGCTCGCGGTCGGCYTTCCAATTCATRCCAAAGGTGTTCGATGGGGTTGAGGTCAGGGCTCTGTTCAGGCCAGTCAATTTCTTTCACARTGATCACGACAAACCATTTCCGTATGGACRTCGCTWTMTTCACAGGGATATTMRCATGCTGAAACAGGAAAAGGTCTTCCCCTAATTGTTGCCACAAAGTTGGAAGCACAGAATCGTCTAGAWTGTTAGTGTATGCTGTAGTGGCGTTAAGATTTCCCTTCACTGGAACTAAGTATCTTAGCCCGAACCATGAAAAACAGCCCCACAACCATTATTCCTCCACCACCAAACTTTACAGTTGGCACTATGCATTGGGGCAGGTYGCGTTCTCCTGAAATTAAGAAGGCACACCTGTTAATTGAAATGCATTCCAGGTGACTACCTCATGAAGCTGGTTGAGAGAATGCCAAGAGTGTGCAAAGCTGTCATCAAGACAAAGGGTGGCTATTTTGAAGAATCTCAAATATTAAATAGATTTTGATTTGTTTAACACTTTTTGGGTTACTACATGATCCCACATGTGTTATTTCATAGTCTTGTTGTCTTCACTATTATTCTACAATGTAGGAAATAGTGAAAATAAAGAAAAACCCTTGAAGGAGTAGGTGTGTCCAAACTTTTGACAGGTACTGGATATCTCCCAACTGTCCTCTCAGTCAGGAAGGAAGGAAGGAGCAGTTTAGGAATGTAGTAGTTTTYGCTAGAGGTTTGGTATTGTCTGCCGTTAACTGTGCCTGGTGAGAGAAAGAGAGAGAAAGGTCCCCTGTCTGTCAATGCATATGCCAGCCTCCCAGCCAGAGGAAGATGGAAGACTGAGGAGAGGAAAAAGACACAAAGAGAAAGAGTGAGAACAAAAGATAAGAAACAATCAACTGTCTGCCTGTCTGACTGTCTCTCTGACTGATGAGATTTCAGCAGCCAGTTAATTGCCTCAAAAAGGTGATAATGGGAGTGGAATTGAGTTAAAGTGCAGCTTTAGAAACGGCTGGAATCGGAAAGGAAATTCTGAGAGAAAAAACATTGGTTCAAATACATAACTGCCACCCTCACAGATACTGTATACACATGGGTAGACATACACTTCTCTCCTAGCCGTGTGTGTGTGTGTGTGTGTGTGTGTGTGTGTGTGTGTGTGTGTGTGTGTGTTTCTGACCTTGGTGAGGCCGGGAGGACAAACCTGGTTAGCTGTTTTGAGCTCTGTCAGACATTCTGCATAATGGGAGGTGACTGCCGCCTTCTCTCTCTCTGTCTGTCTTTTTGTGTGCAAATATATTTATCCTCTTTAAATGCCTCCTTCAATAGGTCTTCATCAGGAAAAGTGGTTTGTACTCTGCAAGTCTCGATCTGATCTTTGCTGTGTGTCTCCAAAACGGTTTGAATGGCTTTGAAATAACTATTTTGGAATATACATTTCTGGYGGTCAAGTTTAATCCACCAAAGTAGGTTATGTGCATCTGGTTGYTTTCCGGGGGGAACAGGGCCGTGTGATGAAGTCTGACAACATGTATCAATGTTTTATTCATAAAGTTATCATTCGCTGAGACCCAGATTCAAGACATCGATGATAAAATCAATGTCATGACCCAACGCTGCTTTCTTTGAAAAACCTTGTTTCTGTTTGAACGGTTTATAAGGGCATTCTACGGAACTCTCCATCAATCTTATTTGGTTTAATTCTGACTTTGGCATTACAAATTGCAGCTTAGATTAAAATAAATAGCCTTCCAAAATAATTTGCCTCAACTGTACTGTGGGCTTGTTTGCCCAAATTGTTTCATTTTCCTGCCTTTGTTTGTGCTAGTGTTAAACATTCTCGTTAAATTCGGTTTGAACACAGCACATTATCCTTGTGTCAACCGCCTATTGTTTTAATATTGACACAAGGACATGTGAACGGTTCACTTGTTGGGAATGCCCTTTCTTTTCTCAGATGGAGACTTTGGTGTGCATGCATTGGTGTGGTGGAGTTGTTCCAGTAACCTATTTGTGTAATGAGTAACCTTGCCTGAGATCTGAAGACTTGTGTTAGCTCCCTGATGCAAGTGTCTAGGCATTAGCTCAYTGGGCTAACAGTCTTGTGGTGTGCAGAAGACCTGTGTTCAAACCCAGCTGGTCTCATTTGCTTGAGGTTCTGAAGTTACAATAATAAAGTTACAGATTGTGTAAAAGAGTAGTCAAAATGTTCTATTAAACCCAGTGAGTATCCCTGAATCGTAAGTGAGCACTGCTGAACATTTCGAGCATTTCGTTAATGTATTCTGAAATGAAAAACCAATCCTATCCCCACATGTATAAACCCAAATCAGAAGGCTACAGTGCTACAGGCGATGAATGAATCCATAGATAAGTAGCACTGCTGTAAGTAGCTTGCTAGCAGTGTTTGCGACAACAACAACCAAAGGCCTGAGAGGAGTTTTGAGGAGTGACATTCTCTCTCTCCACAACAGCCTCAGCTCATATCTCATTGGACACTGGAGAACAGTGGAAGATGCTGAGCCCATTCTGCTTACATGAAAGCTTCCTGTCAGAACTGACAGAAACACACTGAACAGAGCATGAGGAGCATCTGCAGAGACACTGACTGGGCCTGGTTAGCCATGCATGCTCTGGGACAGGAGCACAATGCAATCACCTTTCCATCCTTAATGGAGCTGTCAGGGCAATCACAAAATAGAGCGTGGTCCAACAGCAGCAGAGTGCAGAGTGTGGAGAGGAGCGCTAGCTAGCCTGATGAGCCCTGCAGGACTGGTGGGTTATGAGCTCGGTGGAGAAGTGTTTGTGTGTGCATGTGATTTCTTACAGGCATACGGTTGTGAAGTGTTTGTGTGTGTGTGCCTGCCTGTGTGTGTGTGTGTGTACTGCCTGCATACGTACATCTTATCTATGGAACCACTAGCCATCCTACTGAAAAGGATCTCCAAGGAAGGGATTTGTCTTTTATGCTTATCACAAGAGGGCTAGGAAGATGGGGGTTAGACATTTTGAGTAAGTGAGTGAGGAAGGCTGTCAGTCATATCATATCAGCGGTCTGCCTGCATGTGGCTGACATCTACCTGTCTCTGTCACTGCCGAGGTTCTGATGATTGAGTGGCTGTAGGAGATTGTAATGAAACCCCTACAGAGGAAAGAGCAACAATACCCACTGCATCCAGGCTCTGTTTCAACTGACTGGAGGGGGGGGTCAGGTCATGCAATGGAAATTACAATGGAGACACAGAGAGAGGCAGGGCATGATATGATTGATATAACCTGATTGTACTGCACGCTGTACAAGAACCCTGCTGTCTCAGAGTAGGAATTAGCATTTGCTCACAGCTCGATGCAATATGGATTGTAAAGAGCCATGTAGGCATGTTGTTGAATGTTGAAATCACCCCTGAGGGGCCACCTGTGTCTAAAGCATGGCATTCAGAATGTACTTGAGTTATCTTCGTACTATCTTGACTTTTCTTCCATACTGAAACACAGCTGCCAGCCTTGCTTGTAAAACATTGCTGTATGTAACCGCAATTGAAGTTTTTGAACATAGTACAGTCAACCCAGAGTAAGTAGCAGCAGCACTGTAGGTTATTAAACTGCATATGGCTAATGAAGATTCTTATGAAACAATATAAATGTCAATCAGATGAATGAGGTCCCAGGAGGAAATAAAGAGAGAGAATGGTATCAGGATAAAGATCACATTTCTTATTCACAGGGTTCATTCATAATGATTGAAACTACTGTAATGAGTATGTGGAAGTGGTCTTTCCAATGAAGAGGGGTACAATAGATTCCAATACAGATGGCCTTTCCAATGAAGAGGGGTACAATAGATTCCAATACAGATGGCCACGCAAATAAAGTTTAGGCAAATATGACTGTTCCTGCTGCAAACAAAGTCAATTAATTGAACAATGTTCACTGTGAAATGGGTAAACTTATTAAGTCTCAATTCATTACAATGCATGTATTCACAGAGGCGGAAGGAGGAAATATCCTGGAGTCATTGATAAACAGTGCCGTATGCATTTATGCATTTTGTCCACATGTTGTGGAATAGTTGACATGCCACATTATTTTACAAATTTAGCCCTCTTGTAAGTCAACATTTCCATAGATGTACTCTATAAGACGATGATACCAAGGGCTTTTCAAAGAAACTTCCAAGAGAGAGCGCTATACTGTATATACTGATCTGAATATCGAAGAGATCGTGTTTGAGTTCTATTAACGTGTGTCATCGTTGCTTTCTTGCTTTGAGTAGGCACACACACACACCCTTCTACAGAGATTCATACAACCCACTGTTAGATATCCAGCTGATGCCGACATCCATAGGGACCCATATCAAAGGCGTTCATTTTCTATTACCACATTGCACACTTATGTTTTCCCTTTCCTTCCTCCCCACTCGGTAGAGAGCTGGGGAACCGACTGGGGAGAAGTGCATTCTGTCACAATGTGCAGTGCTCTGAGACTTAAACATGAAACAATAACAGATCACGACATTTGCATAGTACACAAAGTAAAGATCGGACTAAGTGGAGATTGTAAAGTGATTGCTTTGCATATGCACCATTTAGTACTGTTAACTCAAACCCCTTACTTTTACGTGGCCAATGTAAATGGAATAGAGCAGCGGTTCTCAAAATGGGGTCCGCGGACAGATCTTACCAGTTCCTGACAAGTGGATAAAATGGAGCACACGCCATGCAATCTCTATAGTCAAACATTGGCAGTAGAATGACCGTACTCAASGTGACACCGTCATAGGATGCCACCTTTCCAACAAGTCAGTTCTTCACATTTCTGCCTTGCTAGAGCTGCCCCGGTCAACTGTAAGTGCTGTTATTGTGAAGTGGAAACGTCTAGGAGCAGCAACGACTCAGRCGCGAAGTGGTAGGCCACTTCGATCACCATGGGCAATGCCAAGAGTCGGCTGGAGTGGTGTAAAATTTGCCACAATTAATGCTACAGCATAGAGTGACATTCTAGACAATTCTGTGCTTCCAACTTTGTGGCAACAGTTTGGGGAAGGCCCTTTCCTGTTGCAGCATGACGATGCCCCCGTGCACAAAGCGAGYTCCATACAGAAATGGTTTGTTGAGGTCAGTGTGGAAGAACTTGACTGGCCTGCAAAGAGCCCTGATCCCATCGAACATCTTTGGGTACTGATTTTGGGCTATTATCATCCCAATCTCACTAATGTTCTTGTGGCTGAATGGAAGCAAGTCCCCGCAGCAATGTTCCAACATCTAGTGGAAAGCTTTCCCAGAAGAGTGGAGGCTGTTATATCAGCAAAGGAGTGACCAACTCCATATTCTATTGGCGTTCRAATTCATCCCAAAGGTATTCGATGGGGTTGAGGTCAGGGCTCTGTGCCGGCCAGTCGCGTTTTGTGCTCAAATTTATACACCTTTARACGCCCTCAGAACAGGCTCAATTTGTCGGGCATGMATTCGACAAGGTGTTGAAAGCATTCCACAGGGATGCTGGCCCATGTTGACTCAAGTGCTTTCCACAGTTGTGTCAAGTTGGCTGGACGCTGGGTGGTCCACCACCCAGCGTCCCTGACACAAACTGGTGCACCTGGAACTGACAGCGTTTTAACTACTTTGCGGACATGAAACAAGCATACAATCATAATCAGTCAAAAATATAAAATTCCCAGTTCATGCTACAAAATGAACTTCATAAGAGGTTTAAAAATAGGTTCTATTTGACTCTAAATTCCATGACGCACACTTAGGCATTGTTGGCATAAATTGATAAATTGTTGGCATAAATAAATGGATGCAGTTCAATGCTTGATTAATATAATTCACCAATACATTTCTTGTGTGARGACCCTCCCACGCTGTCTGCCGAATTCTCTCTCTTTGCTCTTGTTTTCCTTAATAGGATGTCGGTGGGCGGAGCTGGGAGGGTCGTCAGAGACATGGGACACACCTGGGCCCGGGTGTGTCCCAGGATAAATACACCTCTTCCCCATTATTTGAGGAGACTCTCGCCATGCAGACACACTGTTAGATTTTGTTGTGGCATGTTTGCTTGCTTTGGCACCTTTCAACACCCCTCATCACATTTATGTACACAACCACTCACTTACACTACTGACTACACACACACACACCATTGTTAATTGTATTTATGTTACCTTGGTTAATAAATATATTTTTGTTATTCTTCATCTACACGTTGTCTCCTTTTTTGTTACGGACTTCGAGCTGGTTCGTGACAAGTGGGGGCTTATCTGGGATCTTGAAGGTATTGTGTTTGGGAATAAAACATGGAGATAATGTTTAAAACTGTAGGTGCTTTGTTTGCATCTTTTGTTACAGCTTTTGAGTTGTAATATTTGTTAGGCCCAGTATTGGTTGCCTTTGTTTGTTTGGTAAACTTGCCACTGCGGTGGAGAGTTGGTTGTGTGCTGTGTTGGAGAGGACATTGGTTAGTTTCCAGGCCCCTTGCCCAYGCTGGAGACTCTTGCTCTACTCYCTGTTGGTACGGTCTGAGGTGAGTACAATCAGCTGTGTACCTCAGTGGGAGATTTGGGTAGGGTAGTGACACTTGCTACCTGGAGCTATAGCCTTTTTTCCCCTGTTAGGCTTAGCGATGTGTTTCACTTTGGAGTACTTTGGGCATGGTTATTTTGTGTGGTGTCTGTGGACTGAGCAGTTGTCTCAGGGGCACATCCTTGGCTTGGGGGAATCTGCCAGCTTGCTGGGTGTTCTCTTTATCCTTGCCAGTGGGCCACAGTGTGTAATTACCCACTGCAAATCTGCTCAAAGWCTAGGGTTCAATTATTGTAGGTTTTGGGGAAGCTCCATTATATATCTCATCTCTCTTCTGTGGTGCCCAGTGTGATTGTCATTTCTCTTGTTGTGGTCTGGTCTGGTGTGCTCAGAGGGGAAGAGCGAGATGTTTTTTGTTGTTGTATTTACTTGTGACTATGGCGTCTAATGTAGACGAGTTCATTCGCTTTCCATCAGAGGAACTGTTAGAATTATGTACTAAAGAACAGCTGTTGAAGATTGCTGAACACTACCAGGTTGATATTAGTGAAATGTCAAATTATGTTAGGTTGATATGGTATTGGTATTCTTGAAGTTACCTCTGGGGCTTGAAAATAAAGGAGAGCRGCACACTCTAGGGGCTCAGATGCAAAAATGTAATATCCAACGTTTCAACAGCCAAGCTGTCTTCATCAGGGTATGATCACAAACACTGCGGGATGACTCGTTTATATAGTGTCAAAAGACACACAGGTGTCTGTATTCATGGCCAAGAGTGGCCTAATATCATTGGTTAATTCTCAAATATTAAAATGGCATACAAAGAACAGCATACAAAAAAACAAATGGATAGCATACGTTCATAGATAAATTTTAGACTACACAAGCTTACAAACAACTACAATGGCAAAGTCACAATCACAAGAATGGCTTCAGATCAAAGTCTACGTTGAGACCGAAGGGAGCAAGGGTCTTTAAGTTAAAGATCCAGGCAGCCTCTCGTTTTAACAATACATTATCAAGGTCACCCCCTCTCCTAGGGAGCATGACATGTTCGATGCGAATATAACGCAGAYACGYAATCGAGTGGCCTGCCTCCAGTGGGGATAACGACCCCTGTTGTCTGCTTGTTTTATTCAATTACAAAACTACATTTAAGAAAAGTAAAACATGTCTAAAGATGACTTTTTAACATTGCCTGCTTCCAAACATTCTCACTACTTAAAATGTAAAATACTTAAAATGTAATACTGTAGGGCTTCCCTCATGCCTGTTTTCATGACGGTGCTAGCAGCAATGTGAGTGAGTGCTAGTTATTTTTTAAATTCATTTTATTTCACCTTTATTTAACCAGGTAGGCCAGTTGAGAACAAGGTCTCATTTACAACTGCGACCTGGCCAAGATAAAGCAAAGCAGTGCGCCAAAAACAACACAGAGTTACACATGAGATAAACAAACGTACAGTCAATAACACAATAGCAAATATGTATACAGTGTGTACAAATGAAGTAAGGCAATAAATAGGCCAATAGTGGCAAAGTAATTACAATTTATCAATTTACACTGGAGTGATATATGTGCAGATGAGGATGTGCAATTAGAAATACTGGTGTGCAAAAGAGCAGAAAAACAAATACGGGGATGAGGTTGAAAGTTGGTTGGATGGGCTATTTATAGATGGGCTGTGTACAGCTGCAGCAATTGGTAAGCTGCTCTGACAGCTGACGCTTAAAGTTAGTGAGGGAGATATAAGTCTCCAACTTCAGTGATTTTTTGCAATTCATTCCAGTCATTGGCAGCAGAGAACTGGAAGGAAAGGCGGCCAAAGGAGGTGTTGGTTTTGGGGATGACCAGTGAAATATACCTGCTGGAGCGCATGCTACGGGTGGGTGTTGCTATGGTCACCATTGAGCTGAGATAAAGACTTATAGATGAACTGGAGCCAGTGTGTTTGGCGATTAATATGTAGTGAGGACCAGCCAACGAGAGCATACAGGTTGCAGTGGTCAGTAGCATATGGGGCTTTGGTGACAAAACAGATGGSACTGATAGACTGCKTRCAATTTGCTGAGTAGAGTGCTGGAGGCTATTTTGTAAATGACAGCGCCGAAGTCAAGGATKAGTAGGATAGTCAGTTTTACGAAGGTATGTTTGGCAGCATGAGTGAAGGATGCTTTGTTGCAAAATAGGAAACCGATTCTGGATTTAACTTTGGATTGGAGATGCTTAATGTGAGTCTGGAAGGASAGTTTAGTCTAGCCAGACAKCTAGGTATTTATAGTTGTCCACATATTCTAAGTCAGAACCGTCCAGAGTAGTGATGCTAGTCGGGGGTGCGGGCAGCGATCGATTGAAGAGCATGCATTTCATTTTACTASCATTTAAGATCAATTGGAGGCCACAGAAGGAGTGTTGCATGGCATTGAAGCTCGTTTGGAGGTTGGTTAACACAGTGTCCAAAGAAGGGCCAGATGTATACAGAATAGTGTCGTCTGCGTAGAGGTGGATCAAAGAATCACCCGCAGCAAGAGCGACATCAGTGATATATACAAAGAAAAGAGTCGGCCCGAGAATTGAACCCTGTGGCACCCCTATAGAGACTGCCAGACAACAGGCCCCCCCGATTTGACACACTGAACTCTATCTGGGAAGTAGTTAGTAAACTAGGCGAGGCAGTCATTTGAGAAACCAAGGCTGTTGAGTCTGCCGATAAGAATATGGTGATTGACAGAGTCGAAAGCCTTGGCCAGGTCGATGAAGACGGCTGCACAGTACTGTCTTTTATCGATGGCGGTTATGATATCCTTTAGGACCTTGAGCATGGCTGAGTTGCACCCGTGACCAGCAGATTGCATAGCGGAGAAGGTATGGTGGGATTCGAAATGGTCGGTGATCTGTTTGTTCACTTGGCTTTCGAAGACTTTAGAAAGGCAGGGCAGGAAAGATATATGTCTAACAGTTTGGATCTAGAGTGTCACCCCCTTTGAAGAGGGAGATGACCGCGGTAGCTTTCCAATCGTTAGGAATCTCTGACGATATAAAAGAGAGGTTGAACAGACTAGTAATAGGTTTTGCAACAATGGCGGCGGATAATTTTAGAAGAGAGGGTCCATATTGTTTAACCCAGCTGATTTGTAGGGATCCAGAATTTGCAGCTCTTTCAGAACATCTGCTGTCTGGATTTGGATGAAGGAGAAGCGGGGGGGGCTTGGGCCAGTTGCTGCGGGGGGTGCAGAGCTGTTGGCCAGGGTTGGGGTAGCCAGGTGGATAGCATGGCCAGCCGTAGAGAAATGCTTATTGAAATGATCAATTGTCGTGGATCTATCAGTGGTGACAGTGTTTCCTAGTCTCAGTGCAGTGGGCAGCTGGGAGGAGGTACTCTTATTCTCCAGGGACTTTACAGTGTCCCAAAAGTTTTTGTAATTAGTGCTGCAGGATGCAAATTTCTGTTTGAAAAAGCTGGCCTTTGCTTTCCTAACMGKCTGTGTGTATTGGTTCCTGACTTCCATGAAAAGTTTCATATGACGGGGACAATTCGATGCTAGTGCAGTACGCCACAGGGTGTTTTTGTGCTGGTCAAGGGCAGTCAAGTCTGGAGTGAACCAAGGGCAATATCTGTTCTTAGTTCAACATTTTTTGAAAGGGGCATGCTTATTTAAGATGGTGAGGAAAGCACTTTTAAAAAACAAATCAGGCATCCTCTACTGATGGGATGAGGTCAATATCCTTCCAGGATACCCGGGCCAGGTCGATTAGAAAGGCCTGCTCGCTGAAGTGTTTTAGGGAGCGTTTGACAGTGATGAGGGGTGGTCGTTTGACAGCGMACCCAGTACACACGCAGGCAATGAGGCAGTGATCGCTGAGATCCTGGTTGAAAACAGCAGAGGTGTATTTAAAGGACAAGTTGGTCAGGATGATATCTAAGAGGATGCCTGTTTATGGATTTYGGGTTGTACCTGGTAGGTTCCTTGATAATTTGTGTGAGATTGAGGGAATCTAGCTTAGATTGTAGGACGGCCGGAGTGTTAAGCATATCCCAATTTAGGTCACCTAGCAGTACGAACTCTGATGATAGATGGGGGCAATCAATTCACATATGGTGTCCAGGGCACACCTGGGAGCTGAGGGGGGTCTATAACAAGCGACAACAGTGAGGGACTTATTTCTGGAGAGATGGATCTTTAATTGTAGAAGCTCYAACTGTTTAGGCATAATTTTTGGTGGTCTTCCTAAGCCAGGATTCAGACACGGCTAGGACATCGGGGTTGGCGGAGTGTGCTAAAGCAGTGAATAAAGCAAACTTGGGGAGGAGGCTTCTGATGTTAACATGCATGGACCCAAGGCTTTTACGGTTCCAGAAGTCAACAAATGAGAGTGCTGGGGAATGGGAGTGGTGCTGGGGGCTGCAGGGCCTGTGTTAACCTCTACATCACCAGAAGAACAGAGGAGGAGTAGGATGAGGGTACGGCTAATCAAATCAAATCACATTTTATTGGTCACACACACATGGTTAGCAGATGTTAATGCGAGTGTAGCGAAATGCTTGTGCTTCTAGTTCCGACTGTGCAGTAATATCTAACAAGTAATCTAACAATTTCACAACAACTACCTTAAACACACAGTGGCATTGTTTAATTAAATTGACTAGTGATACATTTATTATTACATCCAATTTTGTTAGTGATGGCTGTTTAACAGTCTGATGGCCTTGAGCTAGAAGCTGTAAAGTCTATAAGAACTGGTCGTCTAGTTAGCTACCTAATGGAACATTAAGCTAGCCAAGACCAACACCACAAACAAACTGACTATACCGTTACAAGTAGTGAGTGGAGTTACAAATGGACAAACAAGTTAAATGTCTTCCCTGTGATGAAATGTTTTACACACATATAGTTATGTGTAGCATACTTGGACACCGGGTTCCCACATTTCCCACGCCGAATAGCCTGAAGCCACAGGGCTCTTCTCACAGGCTCTATTTCCTGGTAGTATTGCGACTCGTAGGTCAGGATTTTTGTCCTGGTTACATGTACATTGAACAAGACAGCAGATTTTTAGACATTTAATTTTCTTTCTGTATAACTAAGAATAGACAACGAAGTTGGCTCTGTTACAATGGGGTCAATAGGYGAGAATGTTTGTTTTCCCCAATTTGTGGGCGTGGGCGTGGAGAACTCCTTAGTATTACGCTAATATCGACACACTGTTCTAAAACGTTTATATTGAGTTATTAGAATTTTACCAGCTAACACAGAGAACAGTGTGATATGTTTCTTTCCCCCATGAGGTATCAAATTATAACTGTGATACAGAAAGCTTTTCAATTCACAACATGTCATTATTCTGTAAACAAGGCACTCTGAATTATGTTTGAATACTAGTATTTGCCAACAACTGTGTGGAGTCTACTGAGGAACAATATCATCAAAGTTCTATTCAACTTTTTTAAGTGAATTGAACAAATGCTGAAAGACATTTCTCATCTGTTTGAATGTAAATCTGTGTGGAAATTAAATTGTTTTATTAGTAGCTGATTTTCATAAATTAATTACTCTAGGGGTCTTTTTGAATAAAGGGTGTTGAACTCTGCAAACAGTTTACTTTTCTGTTGATTTTGAGCATTCTCAAATTGATGGTCAAAACAATACAATGGCTACCTACAGACAACCTCAGTGCAGTCCAATACTATTCGTAATGGCTGATGAAGCTTACTTCACGCAATATGTGTCATGCACAATAGAAATCAGAAGGTGAGAGGCATGGATTAGTTTGACTTGCACACATCCCTTTTTCCCAAAAAATGATCATCATCATGTAGATCTGCGCCTCACCCAAAGCCAGTGCCCTTTCCCCGCAGCAAATATTCACAACACTAGGGTCTGCTAAACCACACCGTCAACAGTGGTTATACGGTTACACTTCATCTGATGGTTCTATCTGTGTATGAGCTCTTCCTGGACAATCAAATTGTGTGTAAAATCACCTATGATAACCAGTGATCATTGGAACAGGGCACGTGATTGACATCTCTCACAATCTCAAGTCGTAAATCATTACAAGTCATCGTCACATGGCCATACAGTATGATTCAGAATCTTATTTTAGCATGAGAGGGTCTACATTACGAAGTCCTTTTTACCTAACTCATCTATACACAGTCATTATATTCTGATTTAGCTCCTTTCTCTGTAATCCAGCTACCTCTTCTTCCTATCCCCCATGCCCCTTCACACCCTCCTCCACAAATTGCCATGTTCTTCCTAATTCATTCCACCTGCTTACATTCTTGGTTCCATATTGTTTTCTCATTACCGTATACGATAGCATTTATAATTATTCCTAATTTCCAAAGCTCCGTCCCTCTCCTCCCCAGCATCTGCCAATCTTCTTCCTTCCACTGTGACATGTGCCGACACAAACATTTGGCACTATATCTGACGGTGACAACTCACTGAATCCCATTGTTGACTAAACACTATCGATTTAATTCGGTTCACACCAGCAGTCTGCAGATACATATAATCTATCATAGCAGTGAATCAGTGTGCCTCCAATGCATGATAGAATCCTGTGCAGAGACATATCCACCTCATTTGTCGGCATTTTTTGAGTTGCTACATTTTTTGGTGAGAATTGAGGAAGGTATGAAATGTTTAGCTACCATATCAGTTGACGGTCAACTGAGGTCATTGGTAGGCTAATTGCATTTCAAAGTTTGATCGGTTAATGATAATATACATGTACCTAGATAGGTCTGGAAGGTAGAGTACTATATGTGGGGATAAGGAATACATCATGTCTGAACTCTATTGTAAGCATTGCTTTGAATATTAAAAGTGGTATAATGTAAACAATGTGTCTGCATCAAAGTAAAATATTACCTGATGATGTCCCACTGGCTTTATCTCAATAAGGTAACACTAATATCTCACAATCTGTCTTGCAGGTTAAATTGTCTCTGAAAGTTCTTTAATATCCTGGTTGATCAAAAACAGTAACCGTGCTCTTTTGAAATGAGAACGTCGAGGATAGACTTATAGACAGCATATAGTGACGATCTTCCATTTCAATTCTCACTGGTATAAAGGTATGAGTATTTCTAAACACCTGCCTGTTTGAATAAGCCCCCGAGAAAACGAGGTGAAAATAATATAGTGATAATATTGAGCTTGATTAGGAGGGAATGCACTGCGGCACTAAAATGGACTAAAAACGTCAGTGTCTATGTCACGCAATTACAGAACACGTGGCACGACCTTCGAGGATGGCCGAGAATACATACGGACAAATAAATCAACACCGGGGAAATTAGGTGGTACGCCGCGGCAGCATATACAGTAGGCACCTGTCTCATTTAGACCATTTTAATTTTTTCATTAACACGACCTGTGGCTGCGTTAGATGCGTCGATAGTGTGATAACATTGGGAGGCTTCTCACGCTCTGCAATTTAGCCTCCGTATTTTACTGTGAATTACCTCGCTGATGGGAATAATGAAATGTGGCCTACTGGCGAGCGGGAAGTGACAGACACTTTCCTTGGAATAACAATGGTTGTTTTATTTTTTTGTGTCATTAAGGATGACCTCCACTCTTTGTGAGACATGCAGTGGAATCATGCGATTAGTTTTTCCTATATGCAAGGTACGAGAGATTCATGAGAGGCAAGTCACCGTCTTGCTACCCTTGTTCAGCTCAAACTGAACAATTGTCACCACCCTTACAAATATTCAAATGCAAAACATTTATTTCTTCATGAATTTCTGGTGGATATAAATTCGATTTGTGACCTGTCTTGTAGTGCATTGTGGTTATCATGGAGGGGACTCTATCTGTCCTCACTTTCAAGAATGTCACATATACTGCTGATTATCCCGCACACCTGTCACCATCGTCTTTCTTTTATTTATTAAAACGCTCACACCCTGAACTTGCTTCCCGACTCTCAGCGCACTCGTTACAAAGAAGAGTCCGTTTTTCCCCCCAGCCACCGTCAAGCTTAGGAACAAGAATACACGGGGAACTCCAGGAGCTGTTACTGGGTTTTGCCATGTCATTCTGTAGTAAATAAGCTACCTCACTTTTCATTACCTCCCTTTTCTTTGCATTAACCCGGTAAGGATGCTGATGTATAGGAGCAGGGTTCCCCACATCCACGTCATGTTCCAAGAGGGACGTGCGACTTGGAACGTCCTGAAACACATTGAGAAAACTATTTACTAGTACGATTAGATCATTAGTTTGATCGTTCTCCAAACGTTCCATTTGAGAGGGTAACTTTTTCAGCATCTCTGAATTACATAAGCTTTCACACTGCTGTAACGTATGGCGTAACTCCAACCCGTCCTCCTTATCCTCTTCTAGGTCCCAGTCAGGCTTCAGCACCACCGCAGCCACACTGGAGACGGCGGCCTGGACCGGCTTACCTGAGGAACTGTAGGGAGAATCACGCACATAATATGCTTTCAGCATGTTAACATGACAGATACGGGAAGAACGCCTCCGATCTGGGGTCTTTATCACATAATTGGTGTCACGGCGTTTCTTTTCCACAAGATATGACCAAGAAAAATGTGCCGACAGAGATGAGCCAGGGATTGGCAACAAAACTAAAACTTGATCCCCAGGTGCGAAAGAACGGCCAACAGCCTTTTTGTCATAATGCAACTTCATGCGTTTTTGAGACGAGGAGAGAGAGTTTTGGGCTAACGCACATGCGGCGTGCAGTCTCTCCCGCATCTTACTGACATAATCCAACACGTTTTTAGGGGCGCTGCTGGGTGTAGGAGATAAAATATGCTCCTTCAAAACTTTTAGTGGACTCCGTGTGGTATGTCCAAACACAAGGTCAGCAGGGCTCAACCCTAAGGACTCTTGTATTGTTTCCCTAATAGGACAAAGGGCACCCCCATCATCCCAATCGGTACTGGTATCCATGCAATACTTGCGTAGCATCACCTTTAGCGTCTGATGCCAGCGTTCGAGGGCCTCTTGACTCTCCGGATGATACGGACTGGAGACCTGATGGGAAATACAGTGTCTTTAACACATTTGAGAACAGTTTTGACATGAAGTTGGTTCCCTGATCAGTTTGGATTACTTTAGGGAGTCCAAACGTAGAGAAGTACTTCACGAGTGCCTTCACCACAGTCTTAGCCATTATAGTACGGAGAGGAATAGCCTCTGGGTATCGAGTAGCACTGCACATTATTGTTAGTAAGAACTGGTTACCTGACCTGGTTTTCGGCAACGGACCTACACAATCGATTATCACTCTTTCAAACGGTTCCCCCACCACAGGAATCGGGCAGAGCGGCGCTTGAGGAACTGTTTGATTCGCTTTACCAGTGAGTTGACATACGTGACATGTTTTACAAAATTGGACAACGTCAGACTTCAAACCTGGCCAGAAAAAATGTCAAAGAACTCGGTTATAAGTCTCCGTGATCCCTAAATGTCTGGACCACCCCTGGTCATGGGCGAGTGACAGCACCTGCTGTCGGAACGGTGTAGGAACAACCACTTGACACACTTCACTCACTAACGGTGTCATGAGCTGCCAGTTTACGCATCAAAACTCCTGCTTCCATAAAGTAGGCGGTCTCTCTAGTTTTAGCTTCCTCAATGGAAATTACCAAAGCAAAACAATTGCGAAGACTGGTGTCTCCTTTTTGACATTCAATCACCTTCAAGGGAGACTGACAAAAGAATGTAATGTAATTGGGGCGCGATTTCACTTTCCCCTGCCTTAGTTTTTACGGAGGTAAAACTGTCGGCATTGCAGAAGGAATACTCGGTGCATTGTCTTCTACCTCAACATTCTCAAAAATGGAACTAGCCAAATCCACCACAGCTTGCGAGATTGTGCCCTCGTTAACACACAAGCAGGAAAAACATGGGGAAATGCTTGAACCAATTTATCAACTGCTGTTCTGATTTCTGGGTTGTCTACTACCTCTAACACAGGAGTGACGTTACCACCAGCGATATCGTTCCCTATTAGCAATGTGACTCCTTTTACTGGCAGTGTAGACACTACACCAACACGGAAACGTCCTGATACTAAGTCTGACACTAAGTGGTCACAGTGTAATGGTACAGGTACGGTTTTTGTCTCTATACCCTGTAATATGACATGCGAGCCACAATACGCTTCAGGAGACCAGGGTAACGCATCAGTAACGATTACTGACTGCGCCGCCCCGGTGTCCCATAAGATTTGTATGGGCTTTTGATCCGCTTGTTCTCCAGTTAAGGAAACACAACCGGTAGAGATAAACGGAGCATAGATAGGATCCCTTTTCCCAAATGCTGAATCAATAACTTGACTAAACCCACACTTTTCATTTTTGGGGACGGTGACAGGGACTGTTTGAGTATATTTATCAGAACCGGGCAGTCTGCAATCACGCGACCCTTTTGGTGACAATAAAAACATTTACGGATTTCATGGAAAGGCTTAGGGTTGTCAGAGGAAAAGTGACCTGAACGAGGCACTGATGACGTAATTGTTCGGCCTTCAAAACGAGGCGCACCAAAGACAGTCTTGTGTGTCAAAGCGTACTCATCTGCCAACACTGCTGCCTGGGCCATTGTCACCACTTTCTGCTCATTTAAATGAACTATAATTCTATCAGGGAGGTTGCTTTTAAATCCTCCAACAGCAACAACTCCCGAATATCAGCAAAGGTGTTAGCTTTGCTGGTGGAACACCAATTAAACAGAGACTCTTTGTCCCTAGCAAACTCAACAAACGTACGGTGAGGTTTTTTTTGTGGTTCCTGAAGCGCTGTCTATAAGCTTCAGGCACCAACTCATAAGCCCGCAACATGGTAGTTTTAACTGTATCATAGTGTAAACTGTCTTCCAGGGAGAGAGCAGCTACTACCTCCTGGGCTTTCCCAGACAATTTACATTGTAATAGGAGCGGCCAAACCTCGAGTGGCCAATGCAGCGCAGCGGCCACACGCTCAAACACAGAGAAATAGGAATCAACTTCTGTCTGCCGGAATGGAGGGACTAAAGTTATATTTTTACTCACATCGAAGTGGGCTTGATGATTAGCAGGTTGTGGTCGCACTGGAGCCAGCGTCTAGCCGAGGCAGCCATCTTGTACACTGCAGCCTTCTGAACACACGCAAACTAAACAAGTCATCCAAACTCACAACCTACCATCACACCTCAATCACTAACCACAGAGAGCTCAGAGCAGCAGGGTCCGGTGGGTTTAATGAAATCCCGGATGAGCCCCCATTATGTTACATACGCCTCGAAGAAGAGGGAACGCAACACCCTGCTACAACTCAACTCCCCGTGGAGTGAAAGAGTGTAGGTAAGTAGTTGTTAGACAGGTAAGGTAGGAAAGGGGGCTTTGACATTTACTTTCTTTGCTTTGGTTCCGTCCAGCCCCTTTTCCCCAAATTTACCGTGTGAAGGAATAAATTCCCAGTAAACAGTAAATTCTCTGCCTTTGTCATCCTTACTCGCACCTACAATCCCAAGAAAGCTAAGGTAACTGAGCTAAACGACTATCGCCCCGTAGCACTCACTTCCGTCATCATGAAGTGCTTTGAGAGACTAGTCAAGGACCATATCACCTCCACCCTACCGGACACCCTAGACCCACTCCAATTTGCTTACCACCAATAGGTCCACAGACGACGCAATCGCAACCACACTGCACACTGCCCTAACCCATCTGGACAAGAGGAATACCCATGTGAGAATGCTGTTCATCGATTACAGCTCAGCATTTAACACCATAGTACCCTCCAAACGCTCATCAAGCTCGAGACCCTGGTCTCGACCCCGCCCTGGCAACTGGGTCCTGGACTTCCTGACGGCCGCCCCCAGTGGTGAGGGTAGGTAACAACATCTCCACCCCGCTGATCCTCAACACTGGGGCCCCACAAGGGTGCGTTCTGAGCCCTCTCCTGTACTCCCTGTTCACCCACGACTGCGTGGCCATGCACGCCTCCAACTCGATCATCAAGTTTGCGGATGACACTACAGTGGTAGGCTTGATCACCAACAACGACGAGACGGCCTACAGGGAGGAGGTGAGGGCCCTCGAGTTGGTGTCAGGAAAATAACCTCATACTCAACGTCAACAAAACAAAGGAGAGGATTGTGGACTTCAGGAACACAGCAGAGGGAGCACCCCCTATCCACATCGACGGGTCAGTAAGTGGAGAAGTGGAAAGTTTTAAGTTCCTCGTGTACACATCACGGACAACTGAATTGGTCACCCACACAGACAGCGTTGTGAAGAAGGCGCAGCAGCCCTCTTCAACCTCAGGAGCTGAAGAAATTCGGCTTGTCACCAAAAGCACTCACAAAACTTCTACAGATGCACAATCGAGAGGCATCCTGGTCGGGCTGTATCACCGCCTGGTACGGCACTGCTCCGCCCACAACCGTAAGGCTCTCCAGAGGGTAGTGAGGTCTGCAGAACGCATCACCAGGGGCAAACTACCTGCCCTCCAGGACACCTACACCACCCGATGTCACAGGAAGGCATAAAGATCATCAAGGACAACAACACCCAACCACTGCCGTTCCACCCCGCTATCATCCAGAAGGCGAAGTCAGTACAGGTGCATCAAAGCAGGGACGAGAGACTGAAAAACAGCTTCTATCTCAAGCCATCAGACTGTTAAACAGCCACCACTAACATTTAGCGGCCGCTGCCAACATACTGACTCAACTCCAGCCAACTTTAAAAAATGGGAATTGATGGAAATTATGTAAAAAATGTACCAACTAAAACACTTTAAGCAATGCCACTTAATACAATGTTTACATACCCTACATTACCCATCTCATATGTATATACTGTACTCTATATCATCTACTGCATCTTGCCATCTTTATGCAATACATGTACCACTAGCCACTTTAAACTATGCCACTTTATGTTTACATACCCTACAGTACTCATCTCATATGTATATACCGTACTCTATACCATCTACTGCATCTGCCATGCCGTTCTGTACCACCACTCATCCATATATCTTTATGTACATATTCTCTATCCCTTCACACTTGTGTGTGTGTGTAAGGTAGTAGCGTGGAATTGTTAGGTTAGATTACTGTTGGTTATTACTGCATTGTCGGAACTAGAAGCACAAGCATTTCGCTACACTCGCATTAACATCTGCTAACCATGTGTATGTGACTAATCAAATTTGATTTGATTTGATTTGATACCTCTTTCACTCCACGGGGAGTTGAGTTGTAGCAGGGTGTTGCGTTCCCTCTTCCTCGAGGAGTATGTAACACCTTCCAGCAAACATAAATGGACAAACACACATTTCTTTAGCTTTCAAATATCCCCTGCCATCCTAACATTGTTTTACTTCGCCAGTTAGACAGCAGTGCTGCCTGTCGCTGTCAGAGCCCAGCTCTAACAGGTGGGATTGACAAACGCACATAATCTGACAGCTGAGAGCCTGATTCATACAGCCAACCATATCATCAACTTCTCAGCCAAGTAGAGCCCACTGCATCAATCTGCACTGCAATATCATCAACTGCAAATAGACTCCTCTAGTACCCACTCCTATAGACCTATTTCCATATGCATTTTCACTTGCTCATTCAAATCAGCCAGTATTGTATTTCATAATTTTGCAGGGCCCTTGAGAAGCAGGTGATCGAGCTGAGTGCATATACTCAGCTAAATTATTGATCACAACTTCAGTTACACTTTTACCCAGAGGGTATGTTGGTCATGACCATGACAGAAGCCATATTCTATATGGTGTGAGTTGAAAATCTGCCATTTGTAAAGGCTATTAAATCTAATTAATCTGGAAGCAGTTTGGGAAAGAAGAGAGCTAGTGGAGTTGTGGAATTAAATGTCAACTGCGGTCCAACAAAATTGGGTGGAATCATCAAATGTACTAATTTAGCCTGGATAGGTGTCTGTGCCCATGGAAATGGAAGGATTCAAGTGTGTTGGGGCTATCTGAAAGAACGAGGCAAATAAAGAAAGTGGCAAAACGGGGTGAAAAAAGAGGAGATAAAATAACTGGGCCTGTATTGTGTGTCAACACCATCTCCAATTGAAATTCATCTAATTTATGTTTAATTATTGTAGAACGACCTCTGGAACCCTATTCTGTCTGCACCTCCCACTACCAGGGTCCACGGGCTATAGACAGTGGGATGAGAGAGAGAGTGGGGATGAGAGAGGGGGAGGCGGGGTGGACAGAGAGGGGGGAGACAGAGAGAGAGGTGCAGGGTGGATAGAGAGAGAGGGGTGTGGGGTGGACAAAGAGAGAGGCGGCGGGGCAGAGAGAGAGATAGTGGAAAGGATTGGAGAGGAGAACGTAGAAGGGGAAAAGGAAAGGAGAAAAAGACATTGAGAAAAACCGACCCTGAGATCACAACCACTCAGAGCTTTATTACCAGATCTTTAGTTATGTCTCTGAGCAGCGTGCACTCCACACAAGAACGCAGGGGGACAATTATCAGTGTGAAACAAGATATACAGTTGAAGTCGGAAGTTTACATACACTTAGGTTGGAGTAATTAAAACTTGTTTTTCAACCACTCCACAAATGTCTTGTTAACCTCTAATTCCTCCCAAACCCGGATCCGGGAGCACCCCCATCAGTAAAAAAGCTGACTAGCATAGCCTAGCATAGCGTCACAAGTAAATACTAGCATCTAAATATCATTAAATCACAAGTCCAAGACACCAGATGAAAGATACACATCTTGTGAATCCAGCCATCATTTTTTAAATGTTTTACAGGGAAGACACAATATGTATTTCTATTAGCTAACCACCATAGCAAAAGACACAACTTTTTTTCCCCACCATTTTTTTCCTGCATAGGTAGCCATCACTAATTCGACCAAATAAAGATATAAATAGCCACTAACCAAGAAAAAACTTCATCAGATGACAGTCTGATAACATATTTATTGTATAGCATATGTTTTGTTAGAAAAATGTGCATATTTCAGGTATAAATCACAGTTCTACATTGCAGCTGCAATCTGAAATAGCGTCGATGCAGGCAGAATAATTACAGAGACCAACGTCAAATACCTAATTACTCATCATAAAACACAGCGTACAGCAAAGGAAAGCCCAACATCTTGTGAATCCAGCCAATATGTCAGATTTTTTAAGTGTTTTACAGCGAAAACACAATATAACATTATATTAGCTTACCACAATAGCCAGAAACACAACCGCATTTACCAGCAGCAAATGTTAGCGATCGTAACAATCCAGCAAAAGATATATAATTTGACTAACCTTGATAAACTTCATCAGATGACAGTCCTGTAACATCATATTACACAATGCATATAGGTTTTGTTCGAAAATGTGCATATTTAGCAGCAGAAATCGTGGTTATACAATGTGATCAGTAGCAACATTTCAGGCATTCTAGCCGGCGCCATCTTGGAGAGGCACCTAATCTAATCGATAAATAATCGTAAACTTGACTAAAAAATACAGGTTGGACAGCAAATGAAAGATGCATTAGTTATTAATGCAACCGCTGTGTTAGATTTTTTAAATTAACGTTACTAGACATACAGTGTGCGTTACAGCCAGACTAGTGCAGCTATTAATGGCGGACAAATCCTTTTACATTTTTCCACATAAATACGGAATAACATCATAAATAGCTCTTACTTTTGGACGACCTTCCATCAGAATCTTGGGCAAGTTGTCCTTTGTCCAAAAGAATCGTTGCTCGGTTGTAAAACGTCCTCTTCAACTTTGGAACTAGCAGCTAACAATAGCTATGTGGCGCAGACATGCCCAAATGTTGAAAACGCAATACTAAGGAAATTCCGAAAATCGCAATATACTCCCATAAACTGATATAACTCGGTTTAAAATAACTTCGTTATGATGTTTCTAACACCTATATCGAATTAAATTACAGACAGATATATCTAAGGCCGATAACTGAGCGTTTCAAAATGCCATCCTGAGGTCTTGCTTTGCGTCCTGACGAACGTCGAAAAGAGAGCTCCCTCCGTTCCTTGGGGCTTTATAAGGTCTGAGATCTGCGTAGAAACTCCATTCCAATTTTCATTGGTTACTGACATCCAGGGGAAGGCGGGTGCAGTTCATGTCGACCCATAGGATACATACAGAGCTTTAAACTGATCTGAGAACAGAGCCTCGTTTTCAGACCTTCGCAGTTCCTGTCATGAATTTCGCTGCAGAATGAGTTGTTTCACCCACAGACATAATTCAAACGGTTTTAGAAACTAGAGATTGTTTTCTATCCAATAGTAATAATAATATGCATATTGTACGAGCAAGAATTGAGTACGAGGCAGTTTAATTTGGGAACGATAAATGTCGAAGTTGAAACAGCACCCCCTATAGTGGCATTAACCTCTACCGACCCCCCCTCCCGGATCCGGGATCATCCTCATCAAAAAAGCTGACTAGCATAGCCTAGCCTAGCGCCACAGGGATATCATATAATATAATTTCATGAAATCACAAGTCCAATACAGCAAATGAAAGATAAACATCAGAATAATTACAGAGAGAAATGTGAAATACATAAATACTCATCATAAAACATTTATGAAAAATACATGATGTACAGCAAATGAAAGATAAACATCTTGTGATTTAAGCCAATATTTCCGATTTTTTAAAGTGTTTTACAGCGAAAACACAACATATATTTTTGTTAGCTCACCACAATATCCAAAAACACACCGCCATTTTTCAACCGCAAAGGTAGCTTTCACAAAACCCACAAATAGAGATAAAATTAATCACTAACCTTTGAACAACTTCATCAGATGACAGTCTTATAACATCATGTTATACAATACATTTATGTTTTGTTCGAAAATGTGCATATTTATAGCTACAAATTCTGGTTTTACATTGTGAATATGGCGCCAAAATGGACCAAATTGTCCGGAGAAATTTTGGACAGTCACGTAATCTAACCAAAAAACTCATCATAAACTTTGCTAAAAAATACATGTTGTACAGCAAATGAAAGATACACTGGTTCTTAATGCAACCGCTGTGTTAGATTTAAAAAAATTACTTTAGTACAAAGTACAGCATGCAATAATCTCAGACAGCGCCCAGCCATTCTCCGCCATGTTGGAGCCAACATATTCCACAAAAATACGAAATAACATCATAAATATTCTCTTACCGTTGATGATCTTCCATCAGAATGCAGTGCAAGGAGTCCTAGTTCCACAATAAATCGTTGTTTTGTTTTAGAATGTCCATTTCTTCGGTCGAATTAGCAACTTTGGCTAGCATGGTGGAGCGCACATGTCCATGAACTCTTGGCGCATGGAACGAAAAATTCCAAAAGTCATAATAAACGTTGAATAAACTGGTCAAACTCAGTTGAAAATCCATCTGTATGATGATTTTCTCATATGTATCCAATAACGTCCAAGACGGAGCATTTCGTTGTGTCTACCTAATGCATTGCAGAAAACAATATGGTGCTCTCTGGTGCGCAATAAAAAAATGCCAATATGGCGGACCTGTCAGAGTGTTTTCTATCCAATAGTAATAATAATATGCATATCGTATGATCTAGAACAGAGTACGAGGCCGTTTAATTTGGGCACGATTTTTTTCCCAAAGTGAAAACAGCTTGGAAAATTCCAGAAAATTATGTCATGGATTTAAAAGCTTCTGATAGGCTAATTGACATCATTTCAGTCAATTGGAGGTGTACCTGTGGATGTATTTCAAGGCCTACCTTCAAACTCAGTGCCTCTTTGCTTGACATCATGGGAAAATCAAAAGAAATCAGCCAAGACCTCAACAAGTCTGGTTCATCCTTGGGAGCAATTTCCAAACGCCTGAAGGTACCACGTTCATCTGTACAAACAATAGTATGCAAGTATAACCACCATGGGACCACGCAGCCGTCATACCGCTCCGGAAGGAGACGCGTTCTGTCTCCTAGAGATGAAAAGTGCAAATCAATCCCTGAACAACAGCAAAGGCCCTTGTGAAGATGCTGGAGGAAACGGGTACAAATGTATCTATATCGACATAACATGAAAGGCCACTCAGCAAGGAAGAAGCCACTGCTCCAAATCTGCAACTGCACTTGGGGACAAAGATCGTACTTTTTGTCCTCTGGTCTGATGAAACAAAATTAGAACTGTTTGGCCATAATGACCATTGTTATATTTGGAGGAAAAAGGGGGATGCTTGCAAGCCAAAGAACAACTTCCCAACCGTGAAGCACGGGGGTGGCAGCATCATGTTGTGGGTGTGCTTTGCTGCAGGAGGGACTGGTGCACTTCACAAAATAGATGGCATCAGGTGGCAGGAAAATTATATGGATATATTGAAGCAACATCTCAAGACATCAGTCAGGAAGTTAAAGCTTGGTCGCAAATGTGTCTTCCAAATGGACAATGACCACAAGCATACTTCCAAAGTTGTGGCAAAATGGCTTAAAGGACAACAAAGTCAATGTATTGGAGTGGCCATCACAAAGCCCTGACCTCAATCCTATAGAAAATGTGTGGGCAGACCTGATAAAGCGTGTGCAAGCAAGGAGGCCTACAAACCTGACTCAGTTACACGAACTCTGTCAGGAGGAATGGGCCAAAATTCACCCAATTTATTGGTGGAAGCTTGTGGAAGGCTACCCGAAACGTTTGATCCAAGTTAAATAATTTAAAGGCAATGCTGCCAAATACTAATTGAGTGTCTGTAAACTTCTGACCCACTTGGAATGTGATGAAAGAACTAAAAGCTGAAATAAATCCCCCTCTACTAGTATTCTGACATTTCACATTCTTAAAATAAAGTGGTGATCCAAATTGACCTAAGACAGGAAATTTTTACTAGGATAAATGTCAGAAATTGTGACGAACTGAGTTTAAATGTATTTGACTAAGGTGTATGTAAGCTTCTGACTTCAACTGTAAGCTACAACTGTGTTGTTTGGCCTATGTAATGAATACACCTCTTACAAATGAGCAAAGACAAGACAATGAGAGTGTCAAGACGATAGAGATGGATAGAGACTAGTAGGAGGCAGATCTCTCAACAGGTGAGATGTGGAAATAAATAATGGTCATGACTATGACATCAGCAGCTCTTGTTGCTATGCATGTTGCTAGCGAATGACCAGTCCCTTTCATTACATGAAGAACCTCTTGACATCATGAGTGCGAAACCACCACAAACCTTATCACATTCTCCAGAAAGACCAAAAGTTCTAACTAGTGGGCAGACTTTTGAGCTTCTAGTATACATGCATAGAGTGGCCTATTTAAACTCCCAGAGTGATAAAGCCAAAACAGGGTGATGGATGGGGGATTGGTCGGGCATATCCACACAGAGATTATATATTGATTAGTTATCAGGATCCCAGGGTTGAGGCGGTGAACGGGGCTCTTAAAAGAGGACCTCCATGTAGGTGTCATGGATGTTTGGTGTGGATGGATGAGGTCCCCCATCTCTTCGTCAATATTATGGGTTCATTCACACCACTGGGCCCAAGAGGACAGAGCATAGGTTAACTACAAGGCCTTTGTTAGTCTTCATCTTTCAGGTTTTACTTAATGCTTATGTACAGTACCAGTCAAAAGTTTGGACACACCTACTCATTCAAGGGTTTTTCTTTATTTTTACTATTTTCTACATTGTAGAATAATAGTGAAGACAAACTATTAAATAAAACATGTGGAATCATGTAGTAACCAAAAAAAGTGTTAAACAAATCAAAATATATTTTTATTTGTCACGTGTATTCCCTCTCTGGCGCTCGACATCGGCAGATTATTACGCACACCTGCCACCATCGTTACACGTACCTGTGCCTCACGAGATTCACCTGGACTCCATCACCTTCCTGAATACCTCCCCTATATCTGTCACTCCCCTTGGTTCTTTCCTATGGCGTTATTTACTCTGTTTCATGTCTTTAAGCGTTCCGTGTTTCTTGTTTTGTTCCATGTTCGTTTATTTTTTTAATTATTCACTCCCTGTACTTGTTTACCGACTCCCAGCGTACACGTTTTAGAAAAACGCCTCACCAAAGGGAAGCAACGGGGATCTTTTATTTTTTTGTCACGTCAGGTCCAGTTGTGGTTGCCAAAGCAACCGGGGATGTCTCAGCTGGCTTGACAGGTTCTCAAGCCTCAGTTGGCTCGGCAGGCTCCCCATGCCTCAGCCGGCACGTCAGAATCCTGCGCCTCAGCCAGCTCGTCGGAATCCCGCGCCATAGCCGGCTGGAGCCGCGTGTCAGGGAGGGGGTACTGTCACGTGTACTCCCGCTCCCCCTCTCCGGCGCTCGACATCTCCAGATTATTACGCGCACCTGCGCCTCATGAGATTCACCTGAACTTCCTTATTACCTCCCCTTGGTTCTTTCCTAAGGCGTTATTGACACTCTTTTTCATGTCTGTATGCTTTTCAGGTTTCTTGTTTTGTTATGTTCATTTATTTATTAAATTATTCACTCCCTGTACTTGCTTCCCGACTCCCAGCGAACATGCTATAATATTTGAGATTCTTCAAAGTAGCCACCCTTTGATTTGATGACAGCTTTGCACTATCTTGGCATTCTATCCACCAGCTTCATGAGGTAGTCACCTGGAATGCATTTCAATTAACAGCTGTGCCTTGCTAAAAGTTCATTTGTGGAATTTCTTTCCTTCTTAATGTGTTTGAGCCAATCAGTTGTGTTGTGAAAAGGTAGGGGTGGTATACAGAAGATAGCCCTACTTGGTAAAAGACCAAGTCCATATTTTGGCAAGAACAGCTCAAATAAGCAAAGAGAAATGACAGTCCATCATTACTATAAGACATGAAGGTCAGACAATTCAGAAAATTTCAGTTTCTTCAAGTGCAGTCGCGAAAACCATCAAACGCTATGATGAAACTGGCTCTCATGAGGACCGCCACAGGAATGGAAGACCCAGAGTTCCCTCTGCTGCAGAGGATAAGTTCATTAGAGTTACCAGCCTCAGAAATTGCAGCCCATATAAATGCTTCACAGGGTTCAAGTAACAGACATCTCAAGTAACAGACATCTCAACGTCAACTGTTCAGAGGAGACTGCGTGAATCAGGCCTTCATGGTCAAATTGCTGCAAAGTAACCACTACTAAAGGACACCAATAATAAGAAGAGACTGGCTTGGGCCAAGAAACACAATCAATGGACATTAGACCAGTGGAAATCTGTCCTTTGGTCTGATGAGTCCAAATTCAAGATATTTGGTTCCAACCGCCGTGGCTTTGGGAGACGTAGAGTAAGTGAACGGATGATCTCTGAATGTGTGGTTCCCACCGTGAAGCATGGAGGAGGTGTGATGGTGTGGGAGTGCTTTGCTGGTGACACTTTCGTTGATTTATTTAGAATTCAACGCACACTTAACCAGCATGGTTACCACAGCATTCTCCATCCCATCTGGTTTGCGCTTATTGGGACTGTCATTTGTTTTTCAACATTAAAATGATCCAACACACCTCCAGGCTGTGCAAGGGCTATTTGACCAAGAAGCAGAGTGATGGAGTGCTGCATCAGATGACCTGGCCTCCACAATCACCCGACCTCAACCCAATTGAGATGGTTTGGGTAGAGTTGGACTGCAGAGCGAAGGAAAAGCAGCCAACAAGTGCTCAGCAAGACTTTTGGAAAAGCATTCCTCATGAAGCTGTTTTGAGAGAATTCCAAGAGTGTGCAAAGCTGTCATCAAGGCAAAGGGTGGCTACTTTAAATAATCTAAAATATTTTTGGGGTTACTACCTGATTTCATATGTGTTATGTCATAGTTTTGATGTCTTTACTATTATTCTACAATGTAGAAAATAGTTTTTGAAAAACCCTTGAATGAGTAGTTGTGTCCAAACTTTTGACTGGTACTGTATGTCACGATGAGATTCATGGTATATATTCCACGCTGGATTTGTCCTGATTCGAGATGAGGTGAATTGGAAAGACGTGAAATGGACGAGCCAAATTCACTGAAAGATGTAAGCTAGTTTCTTACAGTATACCCTCCAACTTCTGTATTGTTTAAAACCTCTACCGACCCCCCATCCGGGATCCTCCTCATCAGAAACGCTGACTAGCATAGCCTAGCCTAGTGCCACAGGGAATATCATATAATATAGTTCCATGAAATCACAAGTCCAATACAGCAAATGAAAGATAAACATCTTGTGAATCCAGCCAACATGTCCGATTTTTAAAATGTTTTACAGCGAAACACACAACATATATTTATGTTAGCTCACCACAATAGCCCAAAACACAACGCCATTTTTTCACCGAAAGACAGCTTTCAAAAACCCACAAATAGAGATAAAATTAATCACTAACCTTTGAACAACTTCATCAGATGACAGTCTTATAGCATCATGTTATACAATACATTTATGTTTGTTCGAAAATTGCATATTTATAGCTACAAATCTGTGTTTTACAACGCAGCCATGGTCAAATAGCACCAAAATGTCCGGAGAAATTTTAGACAGCCACGTAATCTAACAGAAACTCATCATAAACTTTGCTGAAAAATACAAGTTGCGTATACACTGCTCAAAAAAATAAAGGGAACACTTAACAACACAATGTAACTCCAAGTCAATCACACTTCTGTGAAATCAAACTGTCCACTTAGGAAGCAACACTGATTGACAATAAATTTCACATGCTGTTGTGCAAATGGAATAGACAACAGGTGGAAAGTATAGGCAAATAGCAAGACACCCCCAATAAAGAGGTGGTTCTGCAGGTGGTGACCACAGACCACTTCTCAGTTCCTATGCTTCCTGGCTGATGTTTTGGTCACTTTTGAATGCTGGCGGTGCTTTCACTCTAGTGGTAGCATGAGACGGAGTCTACAACCCACACAAGTGGCTCAGGTAGTGCAGCTCATCCAGGATGGCACATCAATGCGAGCTGTGGCAAGAAGGTTTGCTGTGTCTGTCAGCGTAGTGTCCAGAGCATGGAAGCGCTACCAGGAGACAGGACAGTACATCAGGAGACGTGGAGGAGGCCGTAGGAGGGCAACAACCCAGCAGCAGGACCGCTACCTCCGCCTTTGTGCAAGGAGGAGCAGGAGGAGCACTGCCAGAGCCCTGCCAGAGCCTGCAAAATGACCTCCAGCAGGCCACAAATGTGCATGTTTCTGCTCAAACGGTCAGAAACAGACTCCATGAGGGTGGTATGAGGGCCCGACGTCCACAGGTGGGGGTTGAGCTTACAGCCCAACACCGTGCAGGACGTTTGGCATTTGCCAGAGAACACCAAGATTGGCAAATTCGCCACTGGCGCCATGTGCTCTTCACAGATGAAAGCAGGTTCACACTGAGCACATGTGACAGACGTGAAAGAGTCTGGAGACGCCGTGGAGAACGTTCTGCTGCCTGCAACATCCTCCAGCATGACCGGTTTTGGCGGTGGGTCAGTCATGGTGTGGGGTGGCATTTCTTTGGGGGGCCGCACAGCCCTCCATGTGCTCGCCAGAGGTAGCCTGACTGCCATTAGTACCGAGATGAGATCCTCAGACCCCTTGTGAGACCATATGCTGGTGCGGTTGGCCCTGGGTTCCTCCTAATGCAAGACAATGCTAGACCTCATGTGGCTGGATGTGGTCAGCAGTTCCTGCAAGAGGAAGGCATTGATGCTATGGACTGGCCCGCCCGTTCCCCAGACCTGAATCCAATTGAGCATCTGGGACATCATGTCTCGCTCCATCCACCAACGCCACGTTGCACCACAGACTGTCCAGGAGTTGGCGGATGCTTTAGTCCAGGTCTGGGAGGAGATCCTCAGGAGACCATCCGCCACCTCATCAGGAGCATGCCCAGGCGTTGTAGGGAGTCATACAGGCACGTGGAGGCCACACACACTACTGAGCCTCATTTTGACTTGTTTTAAGGACATTACATCAAAGTTGGATCAGCCTGTAGTGTGGTTTTCCACTTTAATTTTGAGCGTGACTCCAAATCCAGACCTCCATGGGTTGATAAATTTGATTTCCATTGATCATTTTTGTGTGATTTTGTTGTCAGCACATTCAACTATGTAAAGAAAAAAGTATTTAATAAGAATATTTCATTCATTCAGATCTAGGATGTGTTATTTTAGTGTTCCCTTATTTTTTTGAGCAGTGTATAATTAAAGATACACTGGTTCTTAATGCAACCGCTGTGTTAGATTTTTAAAAATAACTTTAGTACAAAGCACAGCATGCAATAATCTGAGACAGCGCTCAGCCATTCTCCGCCATGTTGGAGTCCAAAGAGTCCAACATGGCGAAATAATATCATAAATATTCCCTTACCTTTGATGATCTTTCATCAGAATGCAGTGCAAGGAGTCCTAGTTCCACAATAAATCGTTGTTTTGTTTTAGAATGTCCATTTCTTCTGTCGAAATAGCAACTTTGGCTAGCATAGTGGAGCTCACGTGTCCATGAAGATTTTACGCATGAACGAAAAATTCAAAAAGTCATAATAATAGTCGAATAAACTGGTCAAACTCAGTTGATAATCCATCTTTAGGATGTTTTTCAGAAATCAATCCAATAACGTCCCAGACGGAGCATTTCCCAGACGCATTGCAGAAAACGATGTGACAAACCCTTGTGCGTAGCCAGGTACTACCAATATGGCTGACCTCTCACTCCAACGAGTCACATCCGGTCCCAGAAAAAGCTAGAGACTTCATTCCACGTTCTACTGCCTGTTGACATCTAGTGGAAGGCGTATGAAGTGCATACAGATCCATAAATAAAAGACAATTGAATAGGCAATGCCTTTCACAGAGACCCATTTCAGAATTTTCACTTCCTGTTTGGAAGTTTGCCTGCCAAATTAGTTTTGTTTTACTCACAGATATAATTCAAACAGTTTTAGAAACTTCAGAGTGTTTTCTATCCAATAGTAATAATAATATGCATATCATATGATCTAGGACAGAGTACGAGGCCGTTGAAATTGGACACGATTTTATCCAGAAGTGAAAAGGGCGCCCCCTATTAAGAAGACGTTAAATGCATTTTCATGAAGCTTTGATGACCCTGTGGTACCAACGTCATGTATGGAGTTGACGTAATAAATCTTTGACATAGGAATACCGAAATACTTTTGAGACTCAATGCATGGATAATGGTTTACGGCCATTCTCACATTGCTCAAAAAGACTGATGATACTGTTGGCAAGTACTCTTTTTAATGAATTGATTTTTCCCCCCCCGTCCAGTTAGTTGCGGTCCACTCTTTTGTTTCCTCCCAATTCAATTACATGAGACGTTGATAATAACCTTTGTGGGATGCCTCTGCACTGTCTGAATTCATAACTTTATGACTGACCTGTTTCGATCATCCTTGAGGCATATGAAGATTGATCTGTTTCATTAAGTGCAGACTGAAGAGGCTCACTTGGAACTAGCTCTGTGGTCTATACACCATTCAAAACTGAAACCAATGTTTGGACCACACAAGTAATATTTCTCTGCCTGTGCTTCAATTTGACACTTTGTGTCTCGTCAGACACGGTGATAAAGTATCTGCTTAGAATTTGCTGGAATTGTTTTTTTTTTTTGTTAACTTCATGCTTTGATCTCGAGCATTAACTGATCCAGTCAGTCTCCCTTTAGAACAATGGCATAATGAAAAAGTCTTACATCTATTCTATCATTACCAAATTACTTATCCCAGATATTAATGAGTGATGAACATTTGCATTACCCCCTGGTGAGAACATCCCATTTTAACACCATCTGGTATGTGTTCTAGTCCCTGTGGTGCTTTGAAGAGGTGCTTTTTCAAAGGCATTCAAACCTAATGCTAAATAGCTGTCACTCCTAACATATGCACGCGGTGTGAATACAAATTTACACTGCAGAGGAAATTCACAAAGAGCACTTCTGTGTAATATAACCAAACGTGTAATTCAGTGAGTCTGTCCCCTGGGTTGAGGGACTGGCAAATGGAGAAGAGGACAGTGTACTGTGGCTACCAACATTATCCGGGATTTCCATCTCCGCCGTCCGTCCGTACCGGCCACTCCTCGCCCTCGGAGCACTGTCATGCCTGCTCCGGCGCTCAATTTTCTGAAGACACTATTAGATATTGTTGTCCATGTCGGCACCAACGATGTTAAGATTTAAGTCAGAGGTCACCAAGCGAAACATAGCTTCAGCGTGTAAATCAGCTAGAAAGATGGCATCGAGTAATTGTCTCTGGTCCTCTCCCAGTTAGGGGGAGTGATGAGCTCTACAGCAGTCTCACAACTCAATTGCTAGTTGAAAACTGTTTTCTGCCCCTCCCAAAAGATAGAATTTGTAGATAATTGGCCCTCTTTCTGGGACTCAGTCACAAATAGGACCAAGCCTGGCCTGCTGAGGAATGATGGACTACATCCTAGCTGGAGGGTTGTCTCATCTTATCTATGAACATAGAAATGGCTCTAACTTCTCTAGCTCCACAATGAGATAGGGTGCAGGCCAGGCAGCAGGCTGTTAGCCAGCCTGCCAACTTAGTGGAGTCTGACGAGCACAGTCAGTGTAGTCAGCTCAGCCCTCCCTATTGAGACTGTGTCAGTGCCTCGATCTACTGTAGGTTAAGCAAAACAAAACATGGCTGTGTTCGCCTTAGCAATCCCACTGGAATAAAGACCTCCTCCATTCCTGTTATTATTGAAAGAGGTTGTGATATCTCACATCTCAAAATAGGGTTACTTAATGTTAGATCCCTTACTTCCAAGGCAGTCATAGTCAATGAACTAATCACTGATCATAATCTTGATGTGATTGGCCTGACTGAAACATGGCTCAAATCTGATGAATTTACTTTACTTAAATGAGGCCTCTCTTCCTGGTTACACTAGTGACAATATCCCCAGTTCATCTGGCAAAGGCGGAGGTGTTGCTAACATTTATGACAACAAATTTCAATGTACCAAAAAAATGACTGCGTTTGAGTTTTTTGAGCTTCTAGTAATGAAATCTATGCAGCCTACTCAATCACTTTTTATAGCTACTGTTTACAGGCCTCCTGGGCCGCACTGAGTTCTCTGGATCCCTATTGGACCTTGTAGTCTTGGCAGATAATATTCACATGGACAAGTCCACAGACCCACTCCAAGGGGGTTTTGTCCAATATACAGTACCAGTCAAAAGTTTGGACACCTACTCATTCAAGGGTTTTTCTACGTATATTTTTTTACTATTTTCTACATTGTGGAATAATAGTGAAGACATAAAAACTATGAAATAACACAAATGGAATCATGTCATAACCCAAAAAGTTAATATTTTATATTTGAGATTCTTCCAATTAGCAACCCTTTGCCTTAATGACAGCATTGCACAATCTTGGCATTCTCTCAACCAGCTTCATGAGGAATGCTATTCCAACAGTCTTAAAGGAGTTCACACATATGCTGAGCACTTGTTGGCTGCTTTTCCTGGTTTGCGGTCCAACTCATCCCAAAATCATCTCAATTGGGTTGAAGTCGTGTGATTATGGAGGCCAGGTCATCTGATGTAGCACTCCATCACTATCTCTGGATGGTTTGACCTCTGACAAATCAATTGTAAGTTTTGGTGTTCCTCAAGGTTCTGTTTTAGGACCATTATTGTTTTCACTATATGTTCTACCTCTTGGTGATGTAATTCGGAAAAACAATGTCAACTTTCACTGCTATGTGGACGACACACAGCTGTACATTTCGATGAAACATGGTGAAGCCCCAAAATTGCCTACCCTGGAAGCCTGTGTTTCAGACATAAGGAAGTGGATGCAAGTTCTAGGACCCAAAAAACAAAGTGATCTGCTGTTGATCAATTCATCTTTTATGGGTATACAGTCGTGTCAAATAAAACTGTAATGGACCTCTGCGTTACTCTGGACCCTGATCTCTCTTTTGATGAACATACAGTGCCTTGCAAAAGTATTCACCCCCCTTGGCATTTGTCTTATTTCGCTGCATTACAACATGTAATTTAAATGGATTTTTATTTGGATTTCATGTAATGGATGACATACACCTGTCTTTGTGCTTGTCTCCACCACCCACCAGGTGTCTCCCATCTCCCCTCATTATCACCTGTGTATTTATACCTGCGATTTCTGTTTGTCTGTTGCCAGTTTGTCTTGTCCCGTCAAGTCCTACCAGTGTGTTCCGTGTTTCCTGTGCCCTACTTTTTGTTTTTCCTAGTCTTCCCAGTTCTAACCTTTCTGCCTGTCCTGACCCTGATCTTGCCTGCCATCCTGTACCTGCTTGACTCTGATTTGGATAACAACTTTTTGCCTTCCTTGACTTACCTTTTGCCTGCCCCTTGTACTATAATAAACTCTGAGACTCGTACTATCTGCCTCCTGTGTCTGCATCTGGGTCTTAGCCTGAGCCTTGATAAAAGTAGCCACCCTTTCCCTTGATGACAGCTTTGCAAACTCTTGGCAATCTCTCAACCAGGTTAATTAGATAGTCACCTGGAATGCATTTTATTTAACAGATGTGCCTTATTAAAAGTTAATTTGTGGAATTTATTTCCTTCTTAATGCATTTGAGCCAATCAGTTGTGTTGTGACAAGGTAGGGGTGGTATACAGAAGATAGCCCTATTTGGTAAAAGACCAAGTCCATATTATGGCAAGAACAGCTCAAATAAGCAAAGAACTATTGATCCCTTTTGAATAACAATCTCTTCTCAGTACATACTGAGGAGAGTCCCTGGTTAACTGGATGTACCAGAAGAGATCAGGAAATGGACTACTGGTAGTGTAGTTACAGCTGAGTGTTACCAGTCCTCCTTCAAGGGCAGTAACATGTCCACTCTGCTGGTCAACGGCCTCTTCACCTTTGCAATCAGATTTTTTTTAAACAAATTGTGTTTAAATAGATAATAGTCTAAGGTTCAGAGAATGAGAACGGAGTCTTCTAAATTTCTAATTTGGCAGTTGTTATAGGCCTTGGAGAAAATGTATTTCATGTTCAGGCTAAATTGAGCTAATCTGACAAATAAAATAAAATCATATATCCAGTAGTGTCTTAACATAAAATCCAGGGAGGGGCCAGCTGGGTATAAGACTGTATCATCTGTATATAAATGGATGAGAGAGTTTCCTACTGCCTGAGCTATGTTGTTGATGTACATTGAGAAGAGCGCGGGGCCTAGGATCGAGCCTTGGGGTACACCCTTGGTGACAGGCAGTGGCTGAGACAGCAGATGTTTTGACTTTATACACTGCACTCTTTGAGAGAGGTAGTTAGCAAACCAGGTCAAAGATCCCACAGAGACACCAAAACGCCTTAGCCGGCCCAAAACAATGGAATGGTCTACCGTATCAAAAGCTTTGGCCAAGTCAATAAAAATATCAGGACAACATTGCTTAGAATCAAGGGCAGTGGTTACATCATTGGCGATACCATAGCTCTTATCAAACCTAAGAGTCCTTGCACAACAGGATGACTGGCTGTGGTGGTCATGAAATGTTGTCAGCCTGTTGTCATTCAAAGACTGCTGGTCTCATGGTAATTGACTTCAGTAAGGCCATTCTACTGCCAAATGTTTGTTTATGGAGATTGCATGGCTGTGTGCTTGATTTTATACACCTGTCAGCAACGGGTTTGTCTGAAATAGGCGAATCCACTAATTTGAAGGGGTTTCCACATGCTTATGGCCATGTAGTGCAGCAAAAAAAGCTTGCGCTTTGTTGCTTGCCTCAGGCTGCACACGCTGTTCTCTCATGAAGTGATAATTGTTTACCTATTCTAAAAGTAATCTTGCATTTACTAATGTGTCAAATATGTTTAGATTTAGAATGGTCTATTATCAAATAGGTAGGAACAGGGGCAGAAAAAACATATCATCCATATGCACTCAAACAGTGAATGGAGGCTGGTTTGTTTTTAAGGCTACGGTTATTTCACTCCAGGCATCAACCACTATTTGAAGAGCATGCAGCCTCTCACTGCATGACAGGTGATATTGCGCCCATACTCTCTATGCCATCGGCTCTCCAAACCTGTTCCTGGAGCTACCCGGTACTTCATTTAGGAAACCTAGTGAAATCTGTTCGGGAACATCGATAGTAACATGTTTTCACAACAAAACATATTTCATTAAACTGTTGACAGCCCCTCTCTCTGCGTGCTGGATCAAGGAATGAAGGAGAGAGAGGAGAGATGGAAACGCACAGTGGTGAGATATTCTGTGGCAAAAGAGATTAATTATGAAAATATAAAAAAATGACCTATTGCTAGGCTATTCGAAATCAAATACTTATTCACTATAATTGTAGGCCTAGCCGCTAGGAGAATAGCATAAGGTAACCAGTCCATCCAGAATGCAGAATAATCCAGGCCACACTCAAAGGCAATTACTAGAATTTGTTTAATTTTGGAGTAAAGGCTAGACCTATTATGTACTAAAGACATCTTAAATCCATGTTTTAAATGTTTTTCTGCCATGCATAATGTGATAGGCTATGTATTGTATAATGGCACAATCATTATTTAATTCTGGGTTTTTTTCGGGCCTGGGCTCATAGGCCTATGCAAAAAATCTAATATGCGAAAATGTGTTTTGAAATAATAATCACCTTTAGAAAGCGTTATCCATTTAGTTGTGTTAGACTTTGAATAAACATCCACAATGACCATGTTTTACACTGTTTCAACCTGTTGTTGAACTTCTTTCTTCAAATCAATCACAGTGAGATGAGTTTTAAAAGCACCATTCTGTTTTGATGATAAGTCTTTGATGTCACTTTCGATCACATTTGCATTGATGTCAGAGTGGTTAGAGGAACAATAGAGCCCCGAGTAACAGGCCATTAGCGACCTGATGGTCGTTAGCGAGTTGGGTACTACCAACGCATGTGCAGAGTAAATAAGAGGAGATTACCATGACTAAACGGTCACGTAGAAATTTGCTGAGGCCATGACTGATTACTGCCGGTGGGATGGAAATACGGTAACCGCAACAGCAATAACTGTATACAAGAGGCTTTTATGTACAGTTGAAGTCGAAAGTTTACATACACCTTAGCCAAATACATTTAAACTCAGTTTTCACAATTCCTGACATTAAGTCCTAGTTAAAATTCCCTGTTTTATGTCAGTTAGGATCACCACTTTATTTTAAGAATGTGAAATGTCAGACTAATAGCGGAGTGACTTATTTCAGCTTTTATTTCTTTCATCACATTCCCAGTGGGTCAGAAGTTTACGTACACTCATTTAGTATTTGGTAGCATTGCTTTTAAATTGTTTATCTTGGGTCAAACATTTCGGGTAGCCTTCTACAAGATTCCCACAATAAATTGGGTGAATTTTGGCCCATTCCTCCTGACAGAGCTGGTGTAACTGAAACAGGTTTGTTGGCCTCCTTGCTCGCACACACTTTTTCAGTTCTGCCCACACATTTTCTATAGGTTTGAGGTCAGGGCTTTGTGATGGCTACTCCAATAGCTTGACTTTGTTGTCTTTAAGCCATTTTGCCACAACTTTGGAAGTATGCTTGGGGTCATTGTCCATTTGGAAGACCTATTTGCGACCAAGCTTTAACTTCCTGACTGATGTCTTGAGATGTTACTTCAATATATCCAGATAATTATGATGCCATCTATATTGTGAAGTGCACCAGTCCCTCCTGCAGCAAAGCACCCCCCACAACATGATGCTGCCACCCCTGTCCTTCACGGTTGGGATGGTGTTCTTTGGCTTGCAAGCCACCCCATTTGTCCTCCAAACGTAACGATGGTCATTATGGAAAAACAGTTATATTTTTGTTTCATCAGACCAGAGGACATATCTCCAAAAAGTACAATCTTTCTACCCATGTGCAGTTGCATAAAGTAATCTAACTTTTTTATGGCAGTTTTGGAGCAGTGGCTTCTTCCTTGCTGAGTGGCCTTTCAGGTTATGTCGATATAGGACTCGTTTTACTGTGGATATAGATACTTTTGTACCTGTTTCCTCCAGCATCTTCACAAGGTCCTTTGCTGTTGTTCCGGGGTTGATTTGCACTTTTCGCACCAAAGTGCGTTCATCTCTAGGAGACAGAACGCGTCTCCTTCCTGAGCAGTATGACGGCTGCGTGGTCCCATGGTGTTTATATTTGCGTACTATTGTTTATACAGATGAACGTGGTACCTTCAGGCGCTTGTAAATTGCTCCCAAGGATGAACCAGACTTGTGGAGTTCTTGGCTGATTTCTTTTGATTTTCCTCATGATGTCAAGCAAAGAGGCACTGAGTTTGAAGGTAGGCCTTGAAATACATCCACAGGTACACCTCCAACTGACTCAAATGTCAATTAGCCTATCAGAAGCTTCTAAAGCCAGAATTTTCAGTATTTTTCCAAGCTGTTTAAAGGCACAGTCAACTTAGTGTATGTAAACTTCTGACACAGTGAATTATAAGAGAAATAATCTGTCTGTAAACAATTGTTGGAAAAATTACTTGAGTCATGCACAAAGTAGGTGTCCTACCCGACTTGCCAAAACTATAGTTACATTTACATTTAAGTCATTTAGCAGACGCTCTTATCCAGAGCGACTTACAAATTGGTGCATTCACCTTATGATATCCAGTGGAACAACCGCTTTACAATAGTGCATCTAACTCTTTTAAGGGGGGGGAGGGGTTAGAAGGATTACTTTATCCTATCCTAGGTATTCCTTAAAGAGGTGGGGTTTCAGGTGTCTCCGGAAGGTGGTGAATTGAACTCCGTCTGACCTGTGCGTCGTGAGGGAGTTTGTTCCACCATTGGGTGTGCCAGAGCAGCGAACAGTTTTGACTGGGCTGAGCGGGAACTGTACTTCCTCAGAGGTAGGGAGGCGAGCAGGCCAGAGGTGGATGATTTAACAAGAAATTTATGGAGTGGTTGAAAACAAAGTTTTAATGACTCCAACCTAATTGTATGTAAACTTCCGACCTTCAACTGTATATATATATATATATATACACTGCTCAAAAAAATAAAGGGAACACTTAAACAACACAATGTAACTCCAAGTCAATCACACTTCTGTGAAATCAAACTGCCACTTAGGAAGCAACACTGATTGACAATAATTTCACACTGTTTGTGCAAATGGAATAGACAAAGGTGGAAATTATAGGCAATTAGCAAGACACCCCCAATAAAGGAGTGGTTCTGCAGGTGGTGACCACAGAACACTTCTCAGTTCCTATGCTTCCTGGCTGATGTTTTGGTCACTTTTGAATGCTGGCAGTGCTTTCACTCTAGTGGTAGCATGAGAACGGAGTCTACAACCCACACAAGTGGCTCAGGTAGTGCAGCTCATCCAGGATGGCACATCAATGCGAGCTGTGGCAAGAAGGTTTGCTGGTGTCTGTCAGCATAGTGTCCAGAGCATGGAGGCGCTACCAGAAGACAGGCCAGTACATCAGAGACGTGGAGGAGGCCGTAGGAGGGCAACAACCAGCAGCAGGACCGCTACCTCCGCCTTTGTGCAAGAGGAGCTGGAGGAGCACTGCCAGAGCCCTGCAAAATGACCCCAGCAGCCACAAATGTGCATGTGTCTGCTCAAACGGTCAGAAACAGACTCCATGAGGGTGGTATGAGGGCCCGACGTCCACAGGTGGGGTTGTGCTTACAGCCCAACACCGTGCAGGACGTTTGGCATTTGCCAGAGAACACCAAAATTGGCAAATTCGCCACTGGCGCCTGTGCTTTCACAGATGAGGCAGGTTCACACTGAGCACATGTGACAGACGTACAGAGTCTGGAGACGCCGTGGAGAACATTCTGCTGCTGCAACATCCTCCAGCATGACCGGTTTGGCGTGGTCAGTCATGGTGTGGGGTGGCATTCTTTGGGGGCCGCACAGCCCTCCATGTGCTCGCCAGAGGTAGCCTGACTGCCATTGGTACCGAGATGAGATCCTCAGACCCCTTGTGAGACCATATGCTGGTGCGGTTGGCCCTGGGTTCCTCCTAATGCAAGACAATGCTAGACCTCATGTGGCTGGAGTGTGCAGCAGTTCCTGCAAGAGGAAGGCATTGATGCTATGGACTGGCCCGTCCGTTCCCCAGACCTGAATCCAATTGAGCATCTGGGACATCATGTCTCGCTCCATCCACCAACGCCACGTTGCACCACAGACTGTCCAGGATTGGCGGATGCTTAGTCCAGGTCTGGGAGGAGATCCCTCAGGAGACCATCCGCACCTCATCAGGAGCATGCCCAGGCATTGTAGGAGGTCATACAGGCACGTGGAGGCCACACACACTACTGAGCCTCATTTTGACTTATTTTAAGGCAATTACATCAAAGTTGGATCAGCCTGTAGTTGGTTTTCCACTTTAATTTTGAGTGTGACTCCAAATCCAGACCTCCATGGGTTGATAAATTTGATTTCCATTGATAATTTTTTGTAGTTTTGTTGTCAGCACATTCAACTATATAAAGAAAAAAGTATTTAAAATAAGAATATTTCATTCATTCAGATCTAGGATGTGTTATTTTAGTGTTCCCTTTCTTTTTTTGAGCAGTGTATATATTTTATCCCAGCCCCCGTCCCTGCAGGAGGCCTTTTGCCTTTTGGTAGGTCGTCTTTGTAAAATAAGAATTTGTTCATAACTAACTTGCCTAGTTAATTAAGGGTTAAATAAATAAATAATATAATATGTCTGCAGTCCATGTGTGACATCATGCATATAACCCACAGTCTTTAACCCAAATCACCAAACTATAAATCTTGCTCCGGAAATCCATTTTAATCAAAGGAGTATATTTAATCACCATTAGCCTGGCTTGTTTGATGACTATATCGGAACAGTAATGAATATTGCTGCAAAGACTTATCCTAGCTGCTTTGTCATTAGTATAAACTCCTAGAAGAATCCAGGAATTAGGAGCGACTAAAATCATAATGGAATCCAAATTATAAATGTTCCTTTATCTAATGATGGGAAAATTTGAGTTTTAGACACAATGCATTTCACACAAAAAAGATCAGGACAATATAGAGTTTTGAGAGCAGTGATTAGGCCTTGTGAACTTTAAGTAGACAATTAGGAGTCTAAGAGCTGCTATGGTGTATCTATAACCAAGTTTGAAAGTTTCTGATGTCTGACTGGGTTTCGTAACTCACTTATGATGACATATCAGCTCATCAAAAGGCCTGAGATGGTTGAACCAACAACTTTGTCATATTATAGGTTATCTGTTGTCATAACTTAAATTAGTTCTTGTTCATTTCTGTCAGGCTATTTTCCAACCACCCTTAGGTTTTGTTATGACAGCTTCGGTAAGTGCAATCTCTGTAGGACGAAGGCTCTGTAGACTGAAAATGCCCTATTTTCTTATCGTCATTCAACAGGGGTACATGAAGGAAAATCACATTATAGTGCGTAGGTGGGTCTCTTTTTTTAACCTGACCTACTGTCTTGACATGAATTAAAGGAGGTGATTTGTACACAATGTGGTTTCCAGAGTAGAAATGAGCCATGATGGAGGGGACCAGGCTGAGCGTGACATCTGTAATTGGGACTAGCTGTCATCGTCACGGTGATTTACGATATAATTAGTGGACAATTAGGCGACAGATTAGTGTGGTCTCGTTTATCTGCCTCCTAGTTTTTGTTGGGAAGTTTTGCTTACCTATTTATTCACAGCCATGACTGACAGGCAGACAGTGACAGGATTTCATATTTGTCTCATTCCGGTGGATATTGGATATTGGAGCAACATGGTGTGAAATTCCTTATGTGTGACAGTAAACAAGGACGATGTCTGTACTGTGCTCCCAAGTGAATACAAGTTTGTGTTACGACTAGCCTAAAACTTTAGGCTATAACTAGCCCATAACCTTTGTTTTGTCTGTGTGCCGCTACAAATAATTCTGCACAGTTTGTTCTCATTCTCACCTGAGACAAGACTATGGTAGAATTTATACTCATTTGGAAGGAGATCAACATTTATTTTTATTTTGGACCACTAGTTTCCAGTAAGTCCCTCAACAGTGGTCATTCAGTGCATACATTGATTAATCTTGCTTGAGACCTTGCTAAGGTATTCAACTCAGGACTGCAATTCCCATTATCGTGTCTATTATAACCGAAAACAACTTCTAGACATCAGGACTGCGATTACTCACCACGGACTAGCAGAATCCTTTTTCTTCTTTCATGACTCTGACGAGCCCGAGGCGGAGGATATACGGCTCCCTCGGGAACAGGCACTGAGCCCAGTGATCTGCGTGAAGAGGTGGCGGAGAAAGAGAGGCCGGAGGGCGGGCTGCCTTCTGAGGAGTAGGAGGCGATCTAATTAACCCCCAATCCCCGCAAACATGCAATCTTTGGACAATAAAATGGCCGAGTTATTGGGAAGATTAAACTACCAACGGGACTACCCATCCCGGATCCAGGATAATTGTCATCAGAAATGCTGACTAGCATAGCGCCACAGGTAAATAATATAATATAATATCATGAAATCACAAGTGCAATATTGCAAAACACAGCTTAGCCTTTAGTTAATCCATCTGTCGTCTCAGATTTTGAAATTATGCTTTACAGCGAAAGCAATACAAGCGTTTGTGTAAGTTTATCGATCGCTCGACAAAACAATAAGTACACCTAGCTTCAGGTAACTTGGTCACGAAAATCAGAAAAGCAATCAAATGAATCGTTTACATTTGATGATCTTCGGATGTTTTCACTCACGAGACTCCCAGTTAGACAACAAATGTTCCTTTTGTTCCATAAAGATATTTTTTATATCCAAATACCTCCGTTAGTTTGATGCGTTATGCCCAGGAATCCACCGGAAATAGCGGTCACGACAACGCCGACAAAAATTCCAAATGATGTCCACAGAAACATGTCAAACGTTTTTTATAATCCATCCTCAGGGTGTTTTTCAAATATCTATTCGATAATATATCAACCGGGACAGTTGGCTTTTCACTAGGACCAGGAGTAACAATGGCTGCCTTTCCCTTTTGCGCACAACTCACTCTGAGAGCCCCCACCTATCCACTTACGCAATGTGGTCGTTCACGCTCATTCTTCAAAATAAAAGCCTGAAACTATGTCTAACGGCTGTTAACACCTTAGGGAAGCCATAGAAAAAGTAGTCTGGTGATATCCCTTTATATGGGCAATAGGGATGCATAGGAACAGAGAGGTTTCAAGAACAGGGGCACTTCCTGATTGGATTTTCCTCAGGTTTTAGCCTGCAATATCAGTTCTGTTTAACTCACAGACAAAAATGTTACAGTTTTGGAAACTTCAGAGTGTTTTCTATCCTAATCTGACAATTATATGCATATTCTAGTTTCGGGGGGCTAAGAAATAGGCAGTTTCAAATGGGTACGTTTTTTTGCCAAAAACGAAAATACCGCCCCCTAGTCTTACAAAAAAAAAAACTAACATCTAATCCTTCATGGAGTTGTGGCTGAACGACAACAATATCAACATACAGCTGGCTGGTTTTACGATGTACCGGCAGGATAGAACAGCGGCGTCTGTTTAAAAAAAGGCAGCGCAAATATTTAACTTTCACACATTAACAAGTCCAATACAGCAAATGAAAGATAAACATCTTGTGAATCCAGCCAACATGTCCGATTTTTTAAATGTTTTACAGCGAAAACACCACGTATATTTATGTTAGCTCACCACCAAATACAAAAAAGCACAGACATTTCTTTCACAGCACAGGTAGCTTGCACAAAACCAACCAAACTAACCAAGAAACAACTTCATCAGATGACAGTCTTATAACATGTTATACAATAAATCTATGTTTTGTTCTAGAAATTTGCATATTTCAGGTATAAATCATAGTTTTACATTGCAGCTACCATCACAAATAGCACCGAAGCAGCCAGAATAATTAGAGAGAGCAACGTGAAATTCCTAAATACTCATCATAAAACATTTATGAAAAATACATGGTGTACAGCAAATGAAAGACAAACATCTTGTGAATCCAGCCAATATTTCAGATTTTTTAAGTGTTTTACAGCGAAAACACAATATAGCATTATATTAGCTTACCACAATAACCAGAAACACAAGCAATTTACCAGCAGCAAAGGTTAGCGATCGTAACAATCCAGCAAAAGATATATAATTTTTCACTAACCTTAACAAGCTTCATCAGATGACAGTCCTATAACATCAGGTTATACAATACACTCATGTTTTGTTCGAAAATGTGCATATATAGAGCTGAAATCCGTGGTTATACATTGTGAAAACGTAGCAACTTTTTTCCAGAATCTCCTGATGTATTTCTGACACTCACCTATTCTGACCAAATAACTCATCATAAACTTTACTAAAAAATACATGTTGTACAGCAAATGATAGATACACTAGTTCTTAATGCAATCGCCGTGTTATAATTCTAAAAATAACTTTAGTACGACATACAGCTTATGTTATAACGAGACAGCGCCCAAAATCAGGACGGAAAATAATACTAAACATTTGACAGAAATATGAAATAACATCATAAATGGGTCCTACTTTTGCTGAGCTTCCATCAGAATCTTGTACAAGGGGTCCTTTGTCCAAAATAATCGTTGTTTGGATTTAGAATGTCCTCTTCGTCTGTCGAATTAGCAACCAAAGCTAGCCAAGTGGCGCGAAGCTGTCCATCGTCACCAAACGCAGAGAACGGAACACGCCAAAACTCCCGATAAACTTTCAATAATCTGATAAAACTATATTGAAAAAACATACTTTACGATGATATTATCACATTTATCAAATAAAATCAAAGCCGGAGATATTAGCCGTCTATAACGAAAGCTTTTCAGAAGGCAATCCAGAGTTCCTTCCCACGCCTTGCTGAACAAAGGAAATTGGGGTCATGTCATTCCAAGAGCTCTCTTTTGACCTCAGATAAAGCTACACACCCCATTCCCCCTCTCACTGCCTATTGACATCTAGTGGAAGGCGTATGAAGTGCATGTATAGCCATAGATTTCAAGCAAATGAATAGGGAGGCCCTGGAAGAGAGCCTCGATTTCAGATTTTTCACTTTCTGACAGGAAGTTTGCTGCAAAATGAGTTCTGTTTTACTCACAGATATAATTCAAACGGTTTTAGAAACTTGAGAGTGTTTTCTATCCAATAGTAATAATAATATGCATATTGTACGAGCAAGAATAGAGTACGAGGCCGTTTAAATTGGGCACGATTTTTTCCCAAAGTGAGAACAGCGCCCTCTATCCCAAACAGGTTAAGACAAGGGGCGGCGGTCTATGTATTTTTGTAAACAACAACTGGTGCACGATATCTTAGGAAGTCTCGAGTCATTGCTCACCTGAGYTATAGTTTCTCATTATAAGCTGCTATCAAGGCACAAGGCGAGACCCAGATGCAGACACAGGAGGCAGATGGTTGGAGTCTTATAATGTTTAATAATCCAAAAGGGTAGGCAAGAGAATGGCCGTGGACAGGCAAAAGGTCAAAACCAGATCAAAGTCCAGGAGGTACAGAGTGGCAGACAGGCTCGTGGTCAAGGCAGGCAGAATGGTCAGGCAGGCGGGTACAGAGTTCAGAAACAGGCAAGGGTCAAAACCAGGAGGACTAGAAAAAGGAGAATAGCAAAAGGAGTATGGGAAAAAGACGCTGGTTGACTTGACTAAACATACAAGACGAACTGGCACAAATACACTGGGGAAAATGCGATCACAGGAACAGGTGTGACAGCTGCAGACCACATTACCTACGGAGAGAGTTTTCATCTATATTCTTTGTAGCTGTTTATATACCACCACAGTCAGAGGCTGGCACCAAGCTAGCATTGAATAAGCAAACAAGAAAATGCTCACCCAGATGCGGCACTCCTAGTAGCCAGGACTTTAATGCAGGGAAACTTAAATCCGTTTTACCTCATTTCTATGAACATGTTAAATGTGCCACCAGAGGGAAAATAACTCTGGACCACCTATACTCCACACACAGAGATGCATGCAAAGCTCTCCCTCGCCCTCCATTTGGCAAATCTGACCATAATTCTATCCTCCTGACTCCTGCTTACAAGCAAAAATTAAAGCAGGAAGCACCAGTGACTAGATCAATAAAAAAGTGATCAGATGAAGCAGATGTTAAGCTACAGGACTGGTTTGCTAGCACAGACTGGAATAGATTCCGGGATTCCTCCAATGGCATTGAGGAGTACACCACATCTGTCATTGGCTTCATCAATAAGTGCATCGATGACGTCGTCCCCACAGTGACTGTACGTACAGTGGTTCCMCCTTTAAAAGTTGCGTCATACTGCAGCACACCCTGCGTGCTGCTGCAGCATTCTGTAGCACGTCATTTAATTCTCAGCCGTTTCTTCTGTTACTGCTAGTTTGACCACCAGAGGGCATCTTTGAGAAGCATTTGATAGTATTCCGCATTGGTATTACCAGATAATTTAAAACTTTTTTGTAATAACATAGTATATGGGATTGATTTTAAGAAATTTGGCTTAATTAATTTGATTTATAGTATGGTGTTTCCATTCAGAGAAAAATTGTCAGTTTGTAAATTCAGACCGTTTCACTCTCGGAGCGCACACTGGACGTTTGGGCCGAGGAGTAGGCTAGATTTGAGCGTTCTGGGCTTACAACGGCAGTCAAGCACCCAAGCTAACGTTGGCTAGCTACTTCCAGACACCAATCTGACCATTTTACTTGCAGAGCTGGTAAGGCAGTTTTCGTGTTAACCAGTGTTGGTGACTGTAAATGTGCTGCTGGAAACAGTTTAATTACACTTTTTTCCCGACGTTTACTAACACCGGCCATATTCAATAGGTGTTGAGCGCTCGTAAAGTAATTATTCTGCGCTCTGGTACACTCAGACAAGAGTGCTCTGAAATCCGTGTAGATAGTAGGCAGGACACATTACATTTTTAACAACGTTCTTTTCTGATAACTAGTTCATTGCATCCTCCGTGGAGCCCAGTTTCATAATATGACCATATTTCCCAGGTACTTGCCATCATTTTTAAGTAAGCTCGAAAACTCAGGCCTTATTTTTGCATTTTTCACCCTGCCAGCACCCTGCCAACTCGCCTTCTGGACATTCTATTCCCAGATTATTGTTCAACGTCACAATGTCTGCTTCGCTATTGTTGGCAATGAGACCTGCTCACGTTGTTTTATAGTTAAAATGTAAACGACAATATTGGAACTCTGCGGTCTTCCCATTGTTTCCTATGGTGGAAATATAGGCATGTCTGTCTATTTCGCCAAATATCTCACAATGTGTATATTTTGATTTTTTTCAAGTCGGGTGTAACCGGTGTGAAAATGCTAGCTGGTTAGCGGGGTGCGCGCTAATAGCGTTTCAGTCGGTGACGTCACTCGCTCTGAGACCTTGAAGTAGTTGTTGCCGTGGCTTTTGTGGAGCGATGGGTAACGATGCTTCGAGGGTGGCTGTTGTCTATGTGTGCAGAGGGTCCCTGGTTTGAGCCCAGGTACTGGCGAGGAGAGGGATGGAAGCAAAACTGTTACATGGGCACCATTTTAATCAGGAGAATCTCCTCTTTGTAATTATGGGCAGCGAGCTCGTTTGTCATCGATCGCTAGACCCGAAATAGTCAGAAGTTGAAATTTTTCCCCTACTTTTTCATTATGCAGACATAAGCATAGTTGGCACCATCGAGGTGCGGATATTTGCTTTTTTACAGTTTAGTCCGACGAACAGATTGTAGTGGTAAAATAAAAAGGGGTATGTTTTTAATGGAATTCTAAGCATGATTCCAGTCAAAACAGGGTCTGCGAATGTTCGATTCCATTAACTTTTACTTGGTACTCATCCAGGATCCGGGAGCACCCCCCACAGTAAAAAAGCTGACTAGCATAGCCTAGCATAGCGTCACAAGTAAATACAAGCATCTAAATATCATTAAATCACAAGTCCAAGACACCAGATGAAAGATACAGATCTTGTGAATCCAGCCATCATTTCAGATTTTTAAAATGTTTTACAGGGAAGACACAATATGTAAATCTATTAGCTAACCACGTTAGCAAAAGACACCACTTTTTTTACTCCACCAGTTTTTTACTCCATCAGTAGCTATCACTAATTTGACTAAATAAAGATATATATAGCCACTAACCAAGAAAAACTTCATAGATGACAGTCTGATAACATATTTATGGTATAGGATATGTTTTTTTAGAAAAATGTGAATTTTTCAGGTATAAATCACAGTTGTACATTGCAGCTGCAATCTGAAATAGCGTTGGAAGCAGCCGGATAATTACAGAGACCGACGTCAATTACCAAAATACTCATCCTAAAACATTTCTGAAAAATACACAGCTATAGCAATTGAAAGACAAAGATCTTGTGAATCCAGACAATATTTCAGATTTTCTAAGTGTTTACAGCGAAAACACATATATTGTTATATTGCATACCACATGAGCTAACATCACACCAGCATTAAATCAAGGCAAAGGGGGCAAACGTTATCGCCACCAAAATATATTAATGTTTTCACTAACCTTCTCAGAATTCTTCAGATGACAGTCCTGTAACATCATATTACACAATGCATATAGAGTTTGTTCGAAAATGTGCATATTTAGCATCACAAATCGTGGTTATGCAATGTAATCTGTCAAAACATGGCATGCATTCGGCGGGCCATCTTGGAAGGCACCTATGTTTACGATTATTTATCGATTAGATTGACAAAAAAAATACAGGTTGGACAGCTAATGAAAGATGCATTGGTTATTAATGCAACCGCTGATTTAGATTTTTTAAATTTACGTTACTAGCCATACATTGTGAGTTACAGCCAGACTAGTGCCGCAAAAATGGCTGACAACTGCGTTTACATTTTTCCACATAAATACGGAATAAAATCATAAATAACTCTTACTTTTGGACGAGCTTCCATCATATCTTGGCAATGTGTCCTTTGTCCAAAAGAATCGTTGCTTTGTTGTAAAACGACCTCCTCAACTTCGGAACTAGCAGCTAACGATAGCTACACGGCACACACATGCCCAAATCCTCAAACGCAATACTAAGGAAATTCAGAAAATAGCAATATACTCGCATAAACTAATATAAATCGGTTTCAAATAACTTCGTTATGATGTTCTAACACCTATATCGAATTAAATCACAGACGGATATATCTTGATCAATAACGAGAGCTTTTGAGCATGCGATTCTGATGTCCTCCCTTGCGTCCTGGCAAGCGTCGAAAAGAAGGACATCTCACTCCATTCCCTTTTAAAAACTCTGTTAAACACAGTAGACACCATTCCTTCTCATGGTAACTGACATCCAGGAAGGGCGGGTGCAGTTCATGTCAAGCCATAGGGCACACACAGAGTTTTAACTGATCGAGATCAGAGACTATTTTTCAGAGCTTCGCATGTCCTGTCATGAGTTTCTGTAGAAAGGTTCTGGGTCACCACAGACATAATTCACCGTTTTGAAACTAGAGATTGTTTTCTATCCATAGTAAATAATTAAATGCATTTGTGAGCAGAATTGAGTATGAGGCAGTTTAATTTGGAGACGATATTTTCCAAAGTGGAAACAGCACCCCCTGTATTGAGGAAAGGTTAATTTGCAATCCGCTAGTTTAGCCAACGTTCTTAAGCCGTTTTTCAGCCTTGGGTGAATTTTGACTCGTTCTATTGTCCAGCCTATAGATAACCAGAGCGAATTTATGAAAGCACCCAAATGTCCATTGAGAAAGCACAACGACTATACCATTTCGCTAAGCTAAGAATGACGAGAATAATCAAGTCGTTAGATAGCCTATAGTTAATACACTGGCAAGTTTGATGTATAACTACTAACGTTAGGTAGCTAGCTAACATACCGGTACATACTGCTGTAATGATATGCTATGTGGTTCGTAAGGAGAGCGTAGCTAACAAATTGTCAGGTAACTTATTTGAAAAGTCATTACTTTATTACATTGAGTAGCAAGCTACCCCTTGGTCGTTAGGAGGGGGATTTATCACACCTAGCTCGGCTATTAGACTATTCTTTAGTAAAGGTTGAATATGCTATTGTTCAGCTATTAGTTCTCCTCCCCAACTTGCATCAAATGGCTGTTCCCATCTCATTCCTTTCCCTCTTCCACGCATCATCATTCTGCTCCTGAGTGGCTCACTTGTGGGCATGCTGGCAGGATATGGCAGCATCTCGGTTGTGCATCAAGAATTCTGCATACAGTAGCACGTTTGTATGAAGTTGTGGTTATTCACAGGCAAATTGTTATATTCTATGGAGGTATGCAGGTACTTTTGTGTCTTTGTCGAGAGCAAAACTTTTTTTATTTTCAATCAAAAATAATTGTTCTGAAAGCAACTTTTTTTCAAACATAAAGGAAGTCAAAGCGTACACCTACGAAGATGGCATCTCAGGTAAGCAGCACTGGTGTCACGGCCGTTAAACTCTTCTGTGTTCATATAAAAACCTTGGGACTCTAATGCATACTGACTGCTCTATCTCCCCCTTGTGGTGGTCTGGAGCAATGAAGCCGTGATGCTGGGTACCTCTATGTCCCGCGGTGCAAGCTCGGCAAACTTTTAAAGGAGGAACCACTGTACATACCCCAACCAGAAACCATGGATTACATGCAGCATCCACACTGAGCTAAAAGCTAGAGCTGCCGCTTTCAAGGAGCGGGACTCTAACCCAGAAGCTTATAAGAAATCCCGCTATGCCCTCCGACGAACCATCAAACAGGCAAAGCGTCAATACAGGACTAAGATCGAGTCGTACTACACCAGCTCTGATGATCGTCGAATGTGGCAGGCCCTGCAAACCATTACAGACTACAAAGGGAAGCACAGCCGAGAGCTGCCCAGTGACATGAGCCTACAGGACGAACTCAACTACTTCTATGCTCGCTTCGAGGCAAATAACACTGAAACATGTATGAGTGCACCAGCTGTACCGGAAGACTGTGATCACGCTCTTCGCAGCCGATATGAGTAAGACCTTTAGACAGGTCAACATTCACAAGGCCGCAGGGGCAAACGGATTACCAGGACGTGTACTGCGAGCATTCGCTGACTAACTAGCAAGTGTCTTCACTGACATTTTCAACCTCTCCCTGTCCAAGTCTGTAATACCAACATGTTTTAAGCATACCACCGTAGTGCCTGTGCACAAGAACACTAAGGTAACCTGCCTAAATGACTACCGACATGTAGCACTCACGTCTGTAGCCATGAAGTGCTTTGAAAGGCTGGTCATGGCTCACATCAACACCATCATACCAGAAACCCTAGACCCACTCCAATTTGCATACTGCCCCAACAGATCCACAGATGTCTCTATTGCACTCCACACTGCCCTTTCCCACCTGGACAAAAGGAATACCTATGTGAGAATGCTATTCATTGACTACAGCTCAGTGTTCAACACCATAGTGCCCTGAAAGCTCATCAATAAGCTAAGGACCCGGGGACAAAACACCTCCCTCTGCAACTGGATCCTGGACTTCCTGACGGGCCGCCCCCAGGTGGTAAGGGTAGGTAACAACACATCCGCCACGCTGATCCTCAACACAAGGGCCTCTTAGGGGTGCGTGCTCAGACCCCTCCTGTACTCCCTGTTCACTCATGACTGCACGGCCAGGCACCATCATTAAATTTGCTGATGACACAACAGTGGTAGGACTGATCACTGACAACAACGAGACAGCCTATAGGGATCACCAACAAACGGACATTGTCCAAGCACACCATGACAGTCGGGCATGACAAAACCTATTCCCTCTCAGGAGACTGAAAAGATCTGGCATGGGTCCTCAGATCCTCAAAAGGTTCTACAGCTGCACCATCGAGAGCATCCTGACTGGTTGCATCACTGCCTGGTATGGCTGCTCGGCCTAAGACCACAAGGCACTACAGAGGGTACTGTAGCTACCAGTACATCACTGGGGCCAAGCTTCCTGCCATCCAGGACCTCTATACCAGGCGGTGTCAGAGGAAGGCCCTGAAAATTGTCAAAGACTCCAGCCACCCTAGTCATAGACTGTTCTCTCTGCTACCACATGGCAAGTGGTACCGTAGCGCCAAGTCTAGGTACAAAAGAGGCTTCTAAACAGCTTCTACCCCCAAGCCATAAGACTCCTGAACATCTAGTCAAATGGCTACCCAGACTATTCACATTGCCCCCCCTCCCCTCTCCACACCACTGCCACTCTCTGTTGTCATCTTTGCATAGTCACTTTAATTAACTCTACCTACATGTACATACTACCTCAACTAACCGGTGCCCCCGTACATTGACTCTGTACCCGCACCCCCCTGTATATATTGTTATTTTTTACTGCTCCTCTTCAATTACTTCTTACTTTTATCTCTTATTCTTATCTGTATTTTTTTAAACTGCACTGCAATAAAACCTATTATGGCTGGGGGCAGTATTGAGTAGCTTGGATGAATAAGGTGCCCAGAGTAAACTGCCTGCTACTCAGTCCCAGAAACTAAGATATGCATAGTATTAGTATATTTGGATAACCTTTTGAATGATGTCTGTGAGTATAACAGAACTCATATGGCAGGCAAAAACCTGAGAAGAAATCCAACCAGGAAGTGAGAAATCTGAGGTTTGTAGGTTTTCAAGTCTTTGCCTATCTAATATACAGTGTTTATGGGGTCATATTGCACTTCCTAAGGCTTCCACTAGATGTCAGTCTTTGGAACCCTGTTTGAGGCTTCTACTGTGAACGGGGAGAGAATGAGAGCTGTTTCAACCAGATATCTGGCAGAGTGCCATGAGCTCACTCAGGCGCGCCCCCGTGAGAGGTAGCTGTGTTCCTTTTCCTTTCTAAAGACAAAGCAATTCTCCGGTTGAAACATTATTGAAGATTTATGTTAAAAACATCCTAAAGATTGATTCTATACATCGTTTGACATGTTTCTACGAACTGGAATGGAATATTTTTTACTTTTCATCTGGCCTGCGCATCGTGAATTTGGATTTGTGTACTAAACGCGTGAACAAAAAGGAGGTATTTGGACAAATTATGGACTTTATCGAACAAAACAAACATTTATTGTGGAACTGGGATTCCATTCTGATGAAGATCATCAAAGGTAAGTGAATATTTATAATGCTACTTCTGACTTCTGTTGACTCCACAACATGGCGGGTATCTTTATGGCTTGTTTTGGTCTCTGAGCCCTGTACTCAGATTATAGCATGGTGTGCTTTTTCGGTAAAGCTTTTTTGAAATCTGACACAGCGGTTGCATTAAGGAGAAGTTTATCTAAAGTTCCATGCATAACACTTGTATCTTTTATCAATCTTTATTATGAGTATTCTGTAAATTGATGTGGCTCTCTGCAAAATCACTGGATGTTTTGGAAGCAAACATTACTGAACGCACCAATGTAAACTGAGATTTTTGGATATAAATATGAACTTTATCGAACAAAACATACATGTATTGTGTAACATGAAGTCCTATGAGTGTCATCTGGTGAAGATCTGCGACTCTTCTCTTTGGCTGGAAAATGGCTGTGTTTTTCTGTGACACCTAACATAATCAGATGGTGTGCTTTCGTCGTAAAGCCTTTTTGAAATCGGACACTGTGGTGGGATTAACAACAAGTTTATCTTTAAAATGTTGTGAAATACTTGTATGTTTGAGGAATTTTAATTGAGATTTCTGTTGTTTGAATTTGGCGCCCTGCACTTTCACTGGCTGTTGTCATATCGATTCCGTTAACGGGATCTCAGCCGTAAGTATTTCACTGTAAGGTCGACACCTGTTGCATTCGGCACATGTGACTAATAAAATTTGATTTGAACCTTTTTAACTAGGCAAGTCAGTCAAGAACAAAATCTTATTTTCAATGATGGCCTAGGAACTGTGGGTTAACTGCCTTGTTCAGGGGCAGAACAACATATTTTTACCTTGTCAGCTCGGGGATTCAATCTTGCAACCTTTTGGTTACTAGTCCAACGCTCTAACCACTAGGCTACCTGCCGCCCCAGGTATTACTGGCACAGAGCACAAGGTACAGGTGCTAATCTTAGCACAATACCTGTTTCAGCCTAAAAGGTCAATCTGACATCTGCAGTGGCTGAACAGCATTTACTGTGATATTGTCTCTGCAGAAGTCAGGGCATTCAAAGTTCTTGGGCTTTGTGGGGCAGAGAAGAGCTGCTGTGAAGGAGGTGGGTTTGTGTTTATAAAGGACCTCACGCCCCCACCTACCGTCAATCAATCATGTCAATGCAGAGCTATGTTAATAATTTAATTGATCATTCAATGCAGATAAATTAAAATGTTTTATCATTGAATTGCCCCCTAGTTTCACTTAGATGAATGGAAGCTTATATGAGGCACCTTGAAGCTATATTTAAATATATAGGGGATATTAACTGAGGACATATGCTTTGTTAGGCTGCTTATTCCGCATTGAAGTTGATAATGAATCCTTTAAAGCTTTGCTTGCCACAGTTCCACGACCATCGAATCAAGAGCTAGAAACCAAAACCATGCATTATCTAACCATTCTGATATCTCATCTTCATGCATTTCATTACCTCCATGACCTTAATTAAAACATGTTGAGTCATCCAGTAGGCTATCTTAGTATGTGAACCTATACCTTGTGCCTCTTTTAAATATTTCCCACCATCAAAGCCAAGTAAAGCTTATTCTCTTTTGACTTCCGGCTAGGACAGGCAACATACATCTGAGCAGCACAGTTCTTAGACTGAGGCACTGGGCTTTTTGATACTTGATGAAAACAGCAGGCTACAATCAATAGTCTCTAAGATCACTTTCAAGGAGATACAATTTGAGAGCAAACAGTGTCTGCCCCCCCCCTCTCTCACTTCCTCTGTGTGTGTGTCTTTAGTATTTCCATGTAACTACATGACATAGTAGGCTTTCAGATCTTTAGGTTTCAGGCTAGCTATAAATTAGCTTTGCTAACTATCACCAGTTAGTCTTACTGTTCTGAAAGAACTGTATTGGTGAATGATATACAGTATGTAGGCAATATTCTTTCCTTATACTAGCTTCAGTAGTTTTAATATGAACAGCTTCCTAATATTGAGTTGCACCCCCTTTTTCCCTCAGAACAGCATCAATTCGTCGGGGCATGGACTCTAAAAGGTGTCGAAAGCATTCCACAGGGATGCTGGCCCATGTTGACTCCAATGTTTCCCACAGTTGTGTCAAGTTGGCTGGATAACCTTTAGGTAGTGGACCATTCTTGATACACCCGGGAAACTGTTGAACGTGAAATACCCAGCAGCGTTGCAGTTCTTGACACACTCAAACCGGTGCGCCTGGCATTTGCTACCATACCCCATTCAAAGGCACTTATACTGAACAAAAATATATGCAACATCTAAGTGTTGATCCCATGTTTCATGAGCTGAAATAAAAGTTTTGTATGCACAAAAAGCTTATTTCATTTTATTTCACCTTTATATAACCAGGTAGGCTAGTTGAGAACAAGTTCTCATTTACAACTGCGACCTGGCCAAGATAAAGCACAGCAGTTCGACACATACAACAACACAGAGTTAAACATGGAATAAACAAACATACAGTAGAAAAATAAAAATCTATATACAGTGAGTGCAAATGAGGTAAGACAAGGGAGGTAAGGCAATAAATAGGCCATGGTGGCAAAATAATTACAGTATAGCAATTAGACACTGGAATGGTAGAGGTGCAGAAGATTAATATGCAAGTAGAGATACTGGGGTGCAAAGGAGCAAGATAAATAAATACAGTATGGGGATGAGGTAGTTGGATGGGCTGTTTACAGATGGGCTATGTACAGGTGCAGTGATCTGTGAGCTGCTCTGACAGCTGGTGCTTAAAACTAGTAAGGGAGATATAAGACTCCAGCTTCATTGATTTTTGCAGTTCGTTCCAGTCATTGGCAGCAGAGAACTGGAAGGAAAGGCGGCCAAAGGAGGAATTGGCTTTGGGTGTGACCAGTGAGATATACTTACTGGAGCGCGTGCTACGGGTGGGTGCTGCTATGGTGACCAGTGAGCTGAGATAAGGCGGGGCTTTATTTAGCAGAGACTTGTAGATGACCTGGAGCCAGTGGGTTTGGCGACGAGTATGAAGTGATGGCCAGCCAACGAGAGCATACAGGTCACAGTGGTGGGTAATATATGGGGCTTTGGTGACAAAAACGGATGGCACTGTGATAAACTGCATCCGATTTGTTGAGTGTTGGAGGTTATTTTATAGATGACATCGCCAAAGTCAAGGATCGGTAGGATGGTGAGTTTTACGAGGGTATGTTTGGCAACATGAGTGAAGGATGCTTTGTTGTGAAATAGGAAGCCATTTCTAGATTTCATTTTGGATTGGAGATGTTTAATGTGAGTCTGGAAGGAGAGTTTACAGTCTATCCAGACACCTAGGTATTTGTAGTTGTCCACATATTCTAGGTCAGAACCGTCCAGAGTGGTGATGCTGGACGGACGGGCAGGTGCGGGCAGTGATCGGTTGAAGAGCATGCACATAGTTTTACTTGCATTTAAGAGCAGTTGGAGGCCACGGAAGGAGAGTTGTATGGCATTGAAGCTCGTCTGGAGGTTAGTTAACAGTGTCCAAAGAAAGTATACAGAATGGTGCCGTCTGCGTAGAGGTGGGTCAGAGAATCACAGCAGCGAGAGCGACATCATGGATGTATACAGAGAAGAGAGTCGGCCCGAGAATTGAACCCTGTGGCACCCACATAGAGACTGCAAGAGGTCCGGACAACAGACCCTCCGATTTGACACACTGAACTCTGTCAGAGAAGTAGTTGGTGAACCAGGGGAGGCAATCATTTGAGAAACCAAGGCTGTTGAGTCTGCCAGTAAGAATGTGGTGATTGACAGAGTCGAATGCCTTGGCCAGGTGGATGAATACGGCTGCACAGTAATGTCTCTTATCGATGACGGTTATGATATCGTTTAGGACCTTGAGCATGGCTGAGGTGCACCCATGACCAGCTCGTAAACCAGATTGCATAGCGGAGAAGGTGGGGTGGGATTCGAAATGGTCGGTAATCTGTTTGTTGACTTGGCTTTTGAAGACCTTAGAAAGGCAGGGTAGGATAGTTATAGGTCTGTAGAAATTTGGGTCTAGAGTGTCTCCCCCTTAGAGGAGTGGGATGACTGCGGCAGCATTACAATCGTTGGGAATCTCAGACGATACGAAAGAGAGGTTAAACAGGCTAGTAATAGGGGTTGCAACAATTTCGGCAGATCATTTTAAAAAGAGAGGGTCCAGATTGTTTAGCCCGGCTGATTTGTAGGGGTCCAGGTTTTGCAGTTCTTTAAGAACATCAGCTATCTGGATTTGGGTGAAGGAGAAATGGGGGAGGCTTGGGCAAGTTGCTGTGGGGAGTGCAGGGCTGTTGACCGGGGTAGGTGTAGCCAATTATAGTGGATTTATATTTTTATTTAGCCTCAGTGCAGTGGGCAGCTGGGAGGAGGTTCTCTTGTTCTCCATGGACTTTACAGTGTCCCAGAACTTTTTAGAGTTTGTGCTACAAGATGCCAATTTCTGCTTGAAAAAGCTAGCCTTTGGCGTATTTGTTCCTGACTTCCCTGAAAAGTTGCATATCACGGGGGCTATTCGATGCTAATACAGAATGCCACAGAATGTTTTTGTGCTGGTCAAGGGCAGTCAGGTTTGGAGAGAACCAAGGGCTATATCCCTTCCTGGTTCAACATTTTTTGTAAGGTGCATGCATATTTAAGATGGTGAGGAAGGCACTTTTAAAGAATGACCAGGCATCCTCTTGTCACGCCCTGGCCATAGAGAGGTTTTTATTCTCTATTTTGGATAGGCCAGGGTGTGACTAGGGTGGGTATTCTAGTTTCTTTATTTCTTTGTTTTTGGCCGAGTGTGGTTCCCAATCAGAGGCAGCTGTCTATCGTTGTCTCTGATTGGGAATCATACTTCTACTTTTCCCTCTTTAATTTGTGGGTTCTTATTTTTGCATTGGTTGGATTTTTGCCCGTTAAATAAATAAAGAGAATGAACACGTACAATGCTGCGCTTTGGTCCACTTCTTCCCATGACGATCGTGACACCTCTACTGACGGGATGAGGTCAATATCCTTCCAGGATACCCGGGCCAGGTTGATTAGGAAGGTCTGCTCGCTGAAGTGTTTTAGGGAGCGTCTGATAGTGATGAGGGGTGGTCATTTGACCGCAGACCCGTTATGGATGCAGGCAACAGTCCGATGTGCTTTAGAAAGCTAGTGGGCAGGCATAAGCTACGGACAACAAACGCTATGGAAATTCTATGGAAATTTGAATGAACAGAGATACTCTGATGAGATCCTGAGGCCAATTGTTGTGCCATTCATGCGCCGCCATCACCTCATGTTTCAGCATGATAATGCACTGCCCCAAACCACAAGGATCTGTATACTATTCCTGGAAGCTGAAAATGTCCCAGTTTTTCTGTGGCCTGCATAATCACAATACATGGGACCCATTGAGCATGTTTGGATGCTCTGGATCGATGTGTAAAACAGCGTGTTCCTGTTCCCATCAATATCCAGCAACTTTGAAGAGGAGTGGGACAACATTCCGCAGGCCACAATCAACAGCCTGATTAACTCTATGTGAAGAAGATGTCTCGCTGCACGAGGCAAATGGTAGTCACACCAGAAACTGACTGGTTTTCTAATCCATGCCCCTTTTTTGTAGGGTGTCTGTGACTAACAGATGCATATCTGTATTCCCAGTCATGTAAAATCCATAGATTAGGGCCTAATGAATATATTGCAATTGACTGTAACTCAGTCAAATCTTTGAAATTGTTGCATGTCGCGTTTATATTTTTGTTCAGCATGAATATTTTGTCTTGCCAATTCAACCTCTGAATGGAACACAATCCATGTCAAGGCTTAAAAATCCTTCTTTAACCTGTCTCCTCCCCTTCATCTACACTGATTTAACAAGTAACATCAATAGGGGATCATAGCTTTCACTTGGATTCATCTGGTAAGTCTATGTCATGTTATGAGCAGGTGTTCCTAATGTTTTGTACACTCAGTGTACATCCTTTATCATTGCTTTTACAATCTCCACATTAATAAATAAAATTACCCTTAATGACATAGCTACCTAATTGCTGGAATTTATCTATCTTGTAGTACTAATGATTTGTAGACTATATGCATTAAATATATGTTTAATCCACACTAGGGCAATTCCACCATAACGGAAAATTTAATTATTAATGTATGCCAAAGAAAACCCTGTCAACTTTATGCACAAGGACTACTTTTAACAATTTACACAAAAAGTGTGACAACACATTTACTGGAGAACTCTCCTTCAGGTATTTCTGTCCACGTTTTCCAAAAACAATCTTAAATATATGTTCCAAAATAAGATTCAAAAATGTCTGCTGAAAAGAATGGGGTGTCAGCTATGACATGACACAATAACATAGAAAAAGATATATTTTTGTTATTGAACTATAGTCGGTAAAGTGGATTTACAACCGGTAACGAAATTAGGTCCCTGAATTTCATAATTGGTCCCTGATTTATACTACAAAAAATGCATAATTATGTACAGTTGAAGTCGGAAGTTTACATAAAGTTAGGTTGGAGTCATTAAAACAAATTTTTCAACCACTCCACAAATTTCTTGTTAACAAACTATAGTTTTGGCAAGTCGGTTAGGACATGTACTTTGTGCATGACACAAGTAATTTTTCCAACAATTATTTACGGACAGATTATTTCACTTAAAACTCACTGTATGACAAATCCAGTGGGTCAGAAATGTGCCTTTAAACAGCTTGGAAAATTCAAGAAAATTATGTCATGGCTTTAGAAGCTTTTGATAGGCTAACTGACATACTTTGAGTCAATTGGAGGTGTACCTGTGGATGTATTTCAAGGCCTACATTTCAACTCAGTGCCACTTTGCTTGACATCATGGGAAAATCAAAAGAAATCAGCCAAGACCTCAGTTTTTTTTTTGGACCTCCACAAGTCTGGTTCGTCCTTGGGAGCAATTTCCAAACGCCTGAAGGTACCACGTTCATCTGTACAAACAATAGTACGCAAGTATAAACACCATGGGATCACGCAGCCGTCATACCGCTCAGGAAGGAGACGTGTTTTGTCTCCTAGAGATGAACGTACTTTGGTCCGAAAAGTGCAAATCAATCGCAGAACAACAGCAGGGGACCCTGTGAAGATGCTGGAGGAAACAGGTACAAAAGTATCTACATCCACAGTAAAACGAGTCCTATATCGACATAACCTGAAAGGCCGCTCAGCAAGGAAGACGCCACTGCTCCAAAACCGCCATAAAAATGCCAGACTACGGTTTGCAACTGCACATGGGGACAAAGATTGTACTTTTTGGAGAAATGTCCTCTGGTCTGATGAAACTGTTTGGCCAGGAGACTGTTTGTCCATAATGACCATCGTTATGTTTGGAAAAAGGGGGAGGATTGCAAGCCATAGATCACCATCCCAACCGTGAAGCACAGGGGTGCTAGCATCATGTTGTAGGGGTGCTTTGCTGCAGGAGGGACTGGTGCACTTCACAAAATAGATGGCATCATGACGATGGAAAATTATGTGGATAAATTGAAGCAATATCTCAAGACATCAGTCTTGGAAGTTTAAGCTTGGTTACAAATGGGATTTCCAAATGAACAATGACCTCAAGCATACTTCCAAAGTTGTGGCAAAATGGCTTAAGGACAACAAAGTCAAGGTATTGGATTGGCCATCACAAAGCCCTGACCTCAATCCTATAGAAAATATGTGGGCAGAACTGAAAAAGCGTGTGCGAGCAAGGAGGCCTACAAACCTAACTCAGTTACACCAGCTCTGTCAGGAGGAATGGACCAAAATTCACCCAACTTATTGTGGGAAGCTTGTGGAAGGCTCCCCAAAACGTTTGACCCAAGATAAACAATTTAAAGGCAATGCTAGCAAATTACGAATTGAGTGTCTGTAAACTTCTGACCCACTGGGAATGTGATGAAAGAAATTAAAGCTGAAATAAATAATTCTCACTATTATTCTGACATTTCACATTCTTAAAATAAAGTGGTGATCCTAACTGACCTAAGACAGTGCATTTTTACTAGGATTGAATGTCAGGAATTGTGAAAAACTGAGTTTAAATGTAGTTGGCTAAGGTGTACGTAAACTTCTGACTTCAACTATATATGAATGTCATTCTCTTCACGGTAATCGATCCTAAATAGGTACACAAGTTAGGACACACCTACTCATTCCAGTTTTTCTTTATTTTTACAATTTTCTACATTGTAGAATAGTAATGATGTCATCAAAACGATGAAATAACACATACGGAATCATGTAGTAACCAAAAAAGTGTTAAACAAATGAAAATATATTTTCGATTTGAGATTCTTCAAAGTAGCCAGCCTTTGCCTTGATGACAGCTATTCACACTCTTGGCATTCTCTCAACCAGCTTCATGAGATGGTAACCTGGAATGCATTTCAATTAACAGGTTTGCCTTGTTAAAAGTTAGTTTGTGGAAATTCTTTCCTTCTCAATGCATTTAAGCCAATCAGTTGTGTTGTGATAAGGTAAGAGTGGTATACAGAAGACAGCCCTATTTGGTAAAAGACCATATGATGGCAAGAACAGCTCAAATATGCAGAGAGAAACGATAGTCCATCATTACTTTAAGAGATGACGGTAAGACAATTCAGAAAATGTCAAGAACTTTGAAAGCTTCTTCAAGTGAAGTCACAAAAACCATCAAGTGCTATGATGAAACTGGCTCTCATGAGGACTGACACAGAAAAGGAAGACCTGACTTACCTCTGCTGCAGACGATAAGTTAATTAGATTTAATTGCACCTTCAAGTAACAGACATCAACTATTCAGAGGAGACTGCGTGAATCAGGCCTTCATGGTCGATTTGCTCCAAGGAATCCACTAATAATGACCACTAATAATGTGTCCTTTGGTCTAATGAGTCCAAAATTTTTATTTTTAGTTCCAACCGCTGAGTCTTTGTGAGACGAAGTGTAGGTGAACGGATGATCCCCAACGTGAAGCATGGAGGAGGAGGTGTGATGGTATGGGTGTGCTTTGCTGGTGACACTGTCCGTGATTCATTTAGAATTCAAGGCACACTTAACCAGCATGGCTACAACAGGATTTTACGGCGATACGCCATCCCATCTGTTTTGCACTTAGTCGGACTGTCATTTATTTTTCAACAGAACAATGATCCCACACACCTCCAGGCTGTGCAAGGGCTATTTCTGTGTAAAGGCTATTTGACCAAGAAGGAGAGTGATGGAGTGCTGCATCAGATGACCTGGCCTCCACAATCACCCGACCTCAACCCAACTGAGATGGTTTGGGATGAGTTGGACCGCAGAGTGAAGGAAAAGCAGCCAACAGGTGCTCAGCATATGTAGGAACTCTTTCAAGACTGTTGGAAAAGCATTCCAGGTGAAGCTGATTGAGAGAATTCCAAGAGTGTGCAAAGCTGTCATCAAGGCGAAGGGTGGCTTCTTTGAAGAATCTAAAATCTAAAATACACTTTTTTGTTGCTACATGATTCAATATTTCATAGTTTTGATGTCTTTGCTATTATTCTACAGTGTAAAAAAATGTAAGAATATAGACAAACCCTTGAATGAGTAGCTGTGTCCAAACCTTTGACTGGTACTGTACATTTATTTCTCAAAAATGTAGACATGTAGCTTTCATTTGACACCCAATTTAACATGCTCTTACAAAATGAACTTCACATATTGGTGCTCATGGCTCATTTTACAAATGTCCCCTATTCAATAACTTATGTCAATTCCTTTATAGGTTGTTATCAGTAAAACGTCACAATAAGGTGCAGTGCGTTCGATTTGCCTGCTGGGGGGCAAGAAGAACCCCAGCTTCGCTAAAACCATTGACAACTACGTGCCATTTTTCAAAGGGAGTGTTGTTTGAACTACACATTTCCAATTTTTCCACAGATCCACTGTTTCATCTGCCCTGCCATGCAAATTATACATTTGATCTCCACTGTAAAAAGCATCTAGAGGTTCTCCAACATTATTGAAATTCAATCATGTCCTGAGTCGGGACTAGACACAGGCGGATTTTCATGGATATATATACAAAGAAATGTCCATTTAAAAACAGGTAAAATGTCATAACACATGAGCTCTCATGTATTCATGTTTAAAAATGTAATGGAATCCATGGGGTGCTTTCCAATTGAAGAGAAGAGACTAATTAGGGTGTGTAACCTTCAGCTGGTGGAATGTGCAGGATAGACAAAAAGAAGGAAAGTAGATAATTGGTCAGTAACTGTTCTGTTGTAATAGCAATTTTTATCTCTGGTTTGTGCTTGCCTTTGGCTACGCTACTGGGAAAGTTATCTCCGTGTGAATAATGTCAACTCTTCTGCCATGGGGCGGCAGGGTAGCCTAGTGGTTAGAGCGTTGGACTAGTAACCGAAAAGGTTGCGAGTTCAAATCCCCGAGCTGACAAGGTACAAATCTGTCGTTCTGCCCCTGAACAGGCAGTTAACCCACTGTTCCTAGGCCGTCATTGAAAATAAGAATTTGTTCTTAACTGACTTGCCTAGTTAAATAAAGGTAAAATTAAAAATTAAATGTTGTGTATGCCAAAAAGATAAAGAACTTTACATTGACTCTGGCATAATGGGACTGCAAAGATGGAGAAATATAGAAAGTGACATCTTTGAAGGACGGGAATATCAATACTCAAATTCAACAGTCAACACTGTTAGCATACTTCTCATAGTATTTGCTAGAAGAGCCTCTAGGAGATGGCAGTCATGGCACAACTGCTATCTGTATGTGAAGGAAGCCCAAACAGTGTCTTGTTTACATTCAATATTCAGGACCTTCATCCATTCCTTAACCGATGTTCAATCCGGCAGTGAAAAACCCATCTAACTGAGCTCCGACAGCACACAATCGCCTGAATCTCAATGTGCCTGCGAGATTGTCAGGCCACCTGCTGCGGGGTATCAATGAACGCCTCAGCCCGAGTCAAATCAACATAACAGGGGCCCATTCTCAGACATATGTCATGTTATATGAAAGCGCCGTCTCTTGTTGGCTTCCTTTTGAAACAGAACTTCCTGGCTCCTCTTGATACGAGACTCCTGGTGTCTAGTGTTCTGCAGATCAGAGTTGGGAGTGTCTGCAAACTCTGTGTGTCACTGTCTCTAAAGCAATAGTGGTGGTAACCTGGGACTTCAGGGGCCCTGGGGGGGTTGATGGGTGCGTTTTTACCCCTCACAGTCCCCAGTAAAGGCAGTGGCTCAGCGGGGGACTCTGGTTGCCCGCTGGCTAGCGTCTCATTAGTGGAGATATAAAAGAGTTTCAGAATGGGTTAGGATATTTTAATCTTATGGGCCTCACAGAGAAAAGACACACATTGTTGTGTACAGTTGTACCTGTAAACAGAAAGTAGAAAACAAAAAGCAGCCACTCTCCAGTCTAGTGGATTGTGTGGAAATACTAAATTGTACTGTAGAAATGTTCTGATTGTTGTGTAGATTGATTCAGTCATTTCTTTGTGTTCTTTACAGTTATTTTAACAACTATTCAAAAATACATCTAAACGTGCACTATGCAGAAATCGCTCCGCATTTTCCTGGTTGCTAAAATTATAATAGTTTTCCTAATTTTAGTTAATGTGCCAAAACAAGCAAGTATAGTGTAGAGAATCATTGTACTATCTAAACCACTGAGAGATATATTTTTCATAATCAAAAATATTGTATTTTCAGCTGTTTGAAGCTGGTGTACAAAACTGAAAGTAAAATACTAAACTTAAGAATGGGAAGTATAAATATAGCGTACATAGAATAGATATACTGCTTCTTAGACTTGCTTTCAATGAGAATGACAGATCTAAAACTCATATTTCTATGTGGATTTGGTCGGGTTGCCCAAAAAGTTACATATTGCAGCTTTAACCCTTGTTTAGTCCTAACATTCTGTATACTCCCTTTGTCTTAAGGGTAAAAAATGACCCACCTTCACTAAACCCCTAAAATAAAGCAGCTTAATTGAATTTTAAACCACAAATCTATTTTGCATGAAGAAACAACCTGTCATCACAAACTTATATCTGGGTTTTCCCTCTTCACAATGGACACCACTTGTTTTTATTACAACACACCTATCATAATTGTTTTCTTTACTAAAGTAGAGGTTTATAATGATTATTATTATTGCTAAAGGTAATACATAGGTGTAAACATACATTTTTTTAGCAAGAGATAGCACTTGTATAGCCTAAGAATGTAGCAGAAATGTGCTGAAAGTAGTTTTGAATGCATTTTATTGAAGGGAAACAATAACAGTCTTCAACTTTTTGGCAACATAGTGATATTCTTATATACTGTACAATGAGAAGTTCAACTACAAAATACTAGTCTTCTCCCATTTTGTTAACCATTGCCTCCACCCACAAGGTGTATAAACAACAACAATAAAATAAGATAATAGATACAAAACAAAAACATGAAGAACATAAATTAATCAACTCTAATTAGCACATGTAGGACACTATGCAAGTGTGTGTGCATGGACTTGCAGATATATTTCTCACATGTGCAGCACATAGTATTTGTTTTACAGTCCGTCTTTGGTGGCAGAATTGGCATCTCCTCCTTTTGCCTGCCCCAGCTGCAGCCTCGGGTGGATCAGGACAAGATTCAGCCCCTGAACAGCTTTCACAAGCGCTGCAGAGGCTGCTGTGCAGGGGAGGCGCTCCCTTCGTTGAATGTGTGGGGTTACAAGTGACTTTTCCATCTGCTCCAGGAACACCCTCCTCTTGTTCCACTTATCAGGCATCCAGAATGGTGGAAAATTGCAAGATTATGTTATAATACTTTTATTGCATCAAATAGTAGTTTTATGCAACAGAATAGAGTATTCTTATAACTATTGTGTTTGTGTTCTACTGAAGATGGGCCTTTGGGAGATAACACTGACATGAGATTTATGATGTCTTTTGGGTGATAAAACCTAAAGAGACCGCATTCCAGAGCATGAGTTGATGTTTCTGTTCTATATGGTACCAGGGAGAGATGACCCCAGGGCCAGACCCTGGTCTGTACACAAAGATGACTGTTTTTACAGCAGATACTGTCTGCTGTGAATTATAGGTATCTTTCATACAAATCTTAACCTTGTGACCCATTCTATATATCTGTTGTTCGCCATGTAGGTTGAAAAGGGTGTAATCTTGAGGGGTGTAAGGGTGTAAAATTAACCACCACACCAGGTAGGGTAGATCTTGTTCCATATCCCGAAGGCATTGTATGAGGACACATCAATGACGTTATGGAAGATGACCAGGGGCCAGCGGGCAGTCATCCTCCTGCAGCTGTAAGTTCCAATCACCTTGTCCAGGTTGTCCACACCTCTTTTGTTGTGGTTGTAGTCCAGGATGATGGCTGGCTTCCTGTCCTCACGATCACTGATCTCAGCTATTTTGTGCAGTGTGCTCAGGAGGACCACATTCTTGTTCCTCTTCGGGAGGTAAGAAACTAGAGTGGGGGTGAAGGCAAACTTTGATGAGAAGGCCTCTCTCCCCCTTGTTGTGAGGAGTGTACGGGGGAGCTCAAGCTTGTTCTTTCCAACTGTGCCAACCATGGTGATCTTCCTCTTCAGAAGCCGCTGGCTGAGTTCATAAGAGATGAAGAAATTGTCACACATGACATTGTGCCCCCTCTGTCCATCTGTCACATCAAGCACAACCCGCATCCCCTGGTTCTTCTCCGGGCCTCCGCTGGTCGGCTTCCCTGTGTAGACTTGCATCTTCAAGCGTAGCTGGATTGTGCGTCACATGACACCCATATCTTGATGCCATACTTTGCTGGCTTGCTGGGCATATACTGCCGGAAAGGACAGCGACCTTTTGACAAAAGAGATCACTATCAGTAATTAGTATCAGTGTCACAGAAAACAATTTCATAAATCAATGATATTACAGCAATACATAATACAATTAACAGTGAAAATCACTTACATTACAGATATGAAAATAAAAATGTACCTCTGAATGGAACCAGTTGTTCATCCACTGTTACTTCAGCCACAGGGTTGTAGAGGTATGGCAGACGCTCCACCCACTTCTCCCAGATCTCTCTTATGGCTGCCAGTTTGTTTCTCATATGTCTTGCAGGTCTTGACTCATGGTTATCAAATCGTAGCATTCTTGAGAAAGTGTGAAAGACCTTCAGTGGCATTGTGGCAAGGAAAATCGCCACTCCACTCTCAGCGTCCCAGAGACTACATGTAGCCTCACCTCGGGACCTAAGATTAGCAGCCCTATGTAGGCACGCAGGTCAATCTCATCCATCCTTTTCCAGTTGTCTTCATATTAATGGAAACCCTCCAAATTTGTCATCTCCAGGATGATTTTTTTTGATGGCTGGTGTGATGAACATGTAGAATGTTGAGGCGATGTCCTGGGCATGGGCAACTGCATGTCTTGTGGGCCCTGGGGTCATCCTTATGACATTTTGTGCTGCCATCTGCCCTGGTTGTCAAATGGTGACAAGGACCATTGCTGTTCTTTGACAAAAATGGCTCTCTTTCAGCTTGGGGAATTTCTTCTTCATCTGAAGATGATGCATCATGCTCTGGGTTGAATTCTTCCCCATATTCTTCTTCAGATACCTCCTCCTCTTCTAAATCATTGTTCTCTTGTTCCTCCTGGACATCTGAAAAAATCTGATCTACGACCTGTTGTAGCTTCAGCAAAGAGAGAACTGGGGGACTGTCATATGCATCAGCTTTATAGCCTCTGACTGCATTCCCCATTAGTAAACATTGTTTCAAGAAATGTTTATTTTGTCTGAACTTGAGTCATGTGTGGGGTCATGGAGGGGAGATGCTGCACATGCACAAGGAAGTTTTTGTTTTGTCTGAGTTCAATCAGTAGCACACAATCTCAATTTCTCATTGTGTGTCTTTGTGGTTTTTGTGGTGTGTAAATGATTTTATAACTGCCGGGTCAAAAATGACCTTAAGACAATCTTTGTACCCTGGTGCTGTACAGCTTTCATGGAAATACGAACAAAGGCGATGTTTCACTTTTTATAATGTTGGGGTCACTCCAGGAAAAGTCATCCATTTTCAAGTTGAAAAAATATCATTTAGGGTGTTTTCTCTGCTGTTAAACATAGTGGCGGGTCTTGTTTGACCCTTAAGACAACACAAGGGTTAAACCTATTGCATGCAATGAATCTTTCAGTCACCCTCTTAAAGGCCTAATGCAGCCGTTTCTCAAGGAATAATTTAGCTAGGACTGTCTGGCAGTGGTCTGAGTGGGGAGGGGAAAACTGAAAATGTGCTGTTATTGGCAGAGGGGTTGGGAACTCTCTTTGTTATTGGTCTAACAACAAATTTACCGTATGGTGATGTCACCATGGAAAGCCGAATCTCCCGCCAATGCAAACCTGCTAATTAGAAGATCCTGTGTAGGTGTTTTTTTTACCAGCCAATATCAGGAAATAACACTGTTGTACAATATGATATATACAGTTAGTCAGAAGTTTACATACACCTTATCCAAATACATTTAAACTCGGTTTTTCACAATTCCTGACATTTAATCCCAGTAAATATTCCCTGTTTAAGGTCAGTTAGGGTCACCACTTTATTTTAAGAATGTGAAATGTCAGAATAATAGTAGAGAGAATGATGATAATGATTTATTTCAGCTTGTATTTCTTTCATCACATTCCCAGTGGGTCAGAAGTTTACATACACTCAATTAGTATTTGGTAGCATTGCCTTTAAATTGTTGAACTTGGGTCAAACGTTTTGGGGAGCCTTCCACAAGCTTCCCAGGATAAGTTGGGTGAATTTTGAGCTGGTGTAACTGAGTTAGGTTTGTAGGCCTCCTTGCTCGCACACGCTTTTTCAGTTCTGCCCACAAATGTTCTATAAGCTTGAGGTCAGGGATTTGTGATGGCCACTCCAATACCATGACTTTGTTGTCCTTAAGCCATTTACCACAACTTTGGAAGTATGCTTGGGGTCATTGTCCATTTGGAAGACCCATTTACGACCAAGCTTTAACTTCCTGACTGATGTCTTGAGATGTTGCTTCAATATTTCCACATAATTTTCCATCCTCATGATTCCATCTATTTTGTGAAGTGCACCAGTCCCTCCTGCAGCAAAGCACCCCCACAACATGATGCTGCCACCCCGTGCTTCACGGTTGGGATGGTGTTCTTTGGCTTGCAATCCTCCCCCATTTTCCTCCAAACATAACAATGGTCATTATGGTCAAACAGTTCTATTTTTGTTTCATCAGACCAGAGGACATTTTTCCAAAAAGTATGATCTTTGTCCCCATGTGCAGTTGCAAACCATAGTCAGGCTTTATTATGGCGGTTTTGGAGCAGTGGCTTCTTCCTTGCTGAGCGGCCTTTCAGGTTGTGTCGATATAGGACTCGTTTTACTGTGGATATAGATACTTTTGCACCTGTTTCCTCCAGCATCTTCACAAGGTCCTTTGCTGTTGTTCTGAGATTGATTAGCACTTTTTGCACCAAAGTACGTTCATCTCTAGGAGACAGAACACGTCTCCTTCCTGAGCGGTTTGACAGCTGCGTGGMCCCWRGGTGTTTATACTTGCGTACAATTGTTTGTACAGATGAATGTGGTACCTTCAGGCGTTTGGAAATTGCTCCCAAGGATGAACCAGCCTTGTGGAGGTCTACAATTTGTTTTCTGATGTCTTGGCTGATTTATTTTGAAGTTCCCATGATGTCAAGCAAAGAGGCACTCAGTTGAAAGGTAGGCCTTGAAATACATCCACAGGTACACCTCCAATTGACTCAAATTATGTCAATTAGCCTATCAGAAGCATCTAAAGCCATGCCATCATTTTCTGGAATTTTCCAAGCTGTTTAATGGCACAGTCAACTTACTGTATGTAAACTTCTGACCCACTGGAATTGTGATAAAGTGATTTTAAGTGAAATAATCTGTCTGTAAACAATTGTTGGAATTATTACTTGTGTAATGCACAAGGCAGATGTCCTAACCGGCTTGCCAAAACTATAGTTTGTTAACAAGAAATTTGTGGAGTGGTTAAAAAACAAGTTTTAATGACTCCAACCTAAGTGTATGTAAACTTCTGACATCAACTGTAAATATAGGAGAAACTGAATTTTGACCTTCACTGCGTTACTCCCAGGAAGAGCCCACGGGAAGACCCTGAGGTTGTGCTATATGGTTGCTGATACAGTAAATTTAGCTGATGCATAAATGTGATAAAGATATTGTAAGATAATATCAGATGTTATATACAGATATAATATGAATTGGACACCGGAAAGTCTTCAATGACTTTCAAAAAGTTAAATATGTACTGTAGAAAACAGCATTTACTCCACATGCCCTGTGGATGCTGGATAAAATCTAACACACAATGTAGCCTAAACAAACTCTCTCTGGCTTTCTCCCAGTAAGCTGTGTTCCCTGTGGCTAGCATACCTGTGCTTATTATAGAACAGCAAGGAAGTAGAGGAACATTCAATTTGCATGTAATTATCCTTTTCCCCCTTTTGTAATATCATGGGAGAAAGCCTGCATTTGTATCTGAACAACTGTAATAAAATGTACTATTATATTGTGCTATTACAGTAGTATACTCCAATAATGTGTGATACTGTTTTTAAATAATTCTCAGTATTTTTTCAGAGCTACAGTACTGTATGTTACAATTTAACTCTGGAACCTGTAACTACAGTAGAAATGCCTCTTTCGATATTGTCTCTTGTTACATTTGTTCTAACTATTGGTCCCGTTTTGATGTCAATGTGTGAAAAGCAAAGCTGGGCTGATGATTCAATTGTTCTCTAACCTACATATGGTGAATATTGTTTGTCAGGAACCAGATTGATATGGGAATTGAATGGACAACCGTAAATGAAAGTATGAAATTGCAGCCGCTGGGTGCGAATGTTTAATGCATGCCCTTGGGTTATTCTGAGGTATACCAGAAAAGCAACACAATTGTTCAAAATATAAGACTAGAGAAAGGGGGTTAAAGAGCCACCCACTGCAGATTCATTCAAACGACACATCAAGGTTAATTCTATTCTTTACGAAAGACGTTTTTACCCCTCACAGCATCAGCAGAAATCACATTTGCCTATCCGTTTCTTTCCTGAGATTCTTACAGTATAGCTCAGGTCAATACTAAGCCATTTTTTGTTCATGCTGTTGAAGGGGTTGTGGGCAAAATTGACACATCTAAAGGTATTAGTACGGGTCACTCAGGAAATGTTGAGTAGGAGATTAGAGTAACTCAACTCTTCAGATCCAGTGTAGAAATGCAGTAGAATTCATGAGACTGGGGAGGAGCTGTCACAATGGAAAAACATTCACTGGAAGTTCTCTGATTGATTAAACACAGTATGTGGTGTAATATGGGAGGCCAAGTGAGTGGGATGAAAGTAAGGGATCACATGTACTAAGATACATATTTAATCCACACATGTAATGTATTATTAGTCCATAATATATTGTTTCTCTTCTAATCCTCTGACGTTCGTACAAAACTACCTCCTGACATACACCGAGGAGGTTTGATGTGCTTCTGGGAGAGATAGACAGAGGGAAACCTGGAAACCTGCAAGCGCAGGAATTTATGATTACCTCTCAAGTTGGATCYGAAAACACTGATCATATTGTCTTCTGATAGTATCCTGTAGGAGCATGTCACTGGAGTTCTTGAGCGAGCATCTCTCTGAGTCGTTCATCTATGGGAAATTAGATCGAGATTGCATCCCACGCCCCTCTCCTAATACACTCAACTGGGGCTGTGCTGGTGTTTCTGGGTGATGGGATCAATGCAGACATGCAGGTGTGGAGGGAGTTGGGGGAAAGTACAGTGTACTGTAGGAGGAAAAGATAAGAGAAAGAGAAATGCGAAAAAGAGAATGGAGAAGAGAGGAAATTGAAAGACAATGAAAGGATAACGGAAGATAAGAAGTAAAGGGATGATATGAAGGATTAAGAGTGACTTCTAATGGGTATTTCTGCTCCGTCAGAGGTGGCTGATTATTATGATTTATTCTGATCATTAAACTATCCTGTGGTTTCAGATATAGTGACATCACTGACATATTCACTGAGGAGCAGATACTGATTGAAGTACTTATAGTGCCCTCCCAGAGTGCGAAGAACCTTGGCATGACCCTGTCGTTCTCTGCAAACATCACAGCAGTGACCCACTCCTGCAGGTTCATGCTCTACAACATCTGTAGAGTACGACACTACCTCACACAGGAAGTGGCGCAGATTCTAATCCAGGCGCCCTTCCTCTCCCGTCTGGACTACTGCAACTCGCTGTTTACTTGGCTCGCCGCTTGTGCCATCAAACCCCTGCAACTTATCCAAATCGCTGCAGCCCGATTGGTTTTCAACCTTCCCAATTACTCTCATGTCGCTCCTCTTCACACTCCACTGGCTTCCATTTGAAGCTCAAATCCACTACAAGACCATGGTGCTTACCTACGGAGCAGCAAGAGGACCTGCCCCTCCCTACCTTCAGGCTATGCTCAAACCCTACACCCCAACCCGAGCACTCTGTACTAGCACCCCAGGTCTCTTGGCCCAGCTCTCGCTCAGCCCAGTCTAAGCTCTTATCTGTCCTGGCACCCCAATGGTGGAACTAACTTCCCCCTGAGCAGAGTCTCTGCTCATCTTCCAAAAACATCTGAAACCCTACCTCTTCAACCCATATCTTAAATAATTCTCCTCCTCACCTCAACCCACCCCCAAAACAAACAACAAAAACACTTAACCAGCACTTGCACTTGACCCCCATCCCCCTTCTAGCTCTGACTCTACTGATAGCTACATTATTGAGGAAATGTGTATTTTCATGCCTGTGATATATGATATCTTAAGATTAATGCACTAACTGTAAGTTGCTCTGGATAAGAGCGTCTGCTAAATTATTAAAATGTAAATACCTTCAGATAGTATTTCTACCCCTTGACTTATTCCACATTTTGTTGTATTACAGCCTGAATTCAAAATGTATTAATTATATTTTTTTCTCACCCATCTACACACAATACCCCATTATGACAAAGTAAAAACATGTTTTTATTTAATTTTTGCAAGTGTATGGCAATGAAATACATAAGTATCTCATTTATATAAGTATTCACACCCCTGAGTCAATACTTTGTAGAAGCACTGTTGGCAGCGATTACAGCTGTGAGTCTTTCTGGATAAGTCTCTAAAAGCTTTCCACATCTGGATTGTGCAACATTAGGCCATTATTATTTGAAAAAATTCTTCAAGCTCTGTCAAATTGGTTGTTGATCATTGCTAGACAACCATTTTCAGGTCTTGCAATAGATTTTAAAGTAGATTTAAGTTAAAACTGTAACTCGGCCACTCAGGAACATTCACTGTCATCTTGGTAAGTAACTCCAGTGTAGATTTGTCCTTGTGTTTTAGGTCATCTCCCAATGTCTGGTGGAAAGCAGAGTGAACAAGGTTTTCCTTTAGAAATTTGCCTGTGCCTAGCTCCATTCCGTTTTTTTTATCCTGAAAAACTCAACAGTCCTTAACAATTACAAGCATACCCATAACATGATGCAGCCATCACTATGCTTAAAAATATGGCGAGTGGTACTTAGTATTGTGTTGTATTGGATTTGCCCCAAACATAACACTTTCTATTCAGGCCATAAAGGTATTTGCTTTGTCACATACAGGATGCATGTTTTAGAATTGTTCTATTCTGTACAGGCTTCCTTCTTTTCACTCTGTCTATTAGGTTAGTATTGTGGAGTAATTACAATGTTGTTGATTCATCCTCAGTTTTCTCCTATCATAGCCATTAAACTCTGTAATGGTTTTAAAGTCACCATTGGCCTCATGGTGAAATCCCTGAGCGGTTTCCTTCTACGGCAACTGAATTAGGAAGGATGCCTGTGTCTTTATAGTGACTTGGTGTATTGATACACCATCCAAAGTGTAATGAATAATATCAAAGGGATGTTCAATGTCTGCTTTTTTATTTTTACCTATCTACCAATAGGTGACCTTCTTTATTAGGCATTGGAAAACCTCCCCGGTCTTTGATGTTGAATCTGTGTTTGAAATTCACTGCTCGACTGATGGACCTTACAGATTTTTTATGTGTGGGCTGCAGAGATAAGGTAGTCATTCAAAAATCATGTTAAACACTATTGCACACAGAGTGAGTCCAATTGAAGGCACGGTATTCACTAGAAGAAGACTTCTGTGATTTAATCTCAGCATGCAGTTCTAGATCAAGGTAGCAACTCTAAACTTCAAGTGCAAAGAAAAGGGATGGCACTGGAGCTCCTCTTCACTGCCAGTGGTGTAAGCCAACCAAAGGTAGTAGAATGTGTTGTGTCGTCTTCATTTCACCGGGTTTCAAATGAGACATAAACAGCCTGAGGAATGGAGGATATTCTCTAGTCTAAGGTCACCTTGGCGACTGGAAGAACGCTCATCATGCTCAAACGCACGTCCTCACACTTGAAACTGCCTGAAAAAAACAATCTGTCTGAGATTGACTCTGCAGACAAAGAAAATATTTTTGTTTCATTATTATGTTAGTGTGTGTTTGAAAAGAGAGCACGGGGGAGTTGAGGGGAAAAATAAGAAATATAAAATATGAGACCACCGGGCCAATATTTCAAGAACAGCTTGTTCCCCTCCTTGCTGGCATAAAGACACATTAACGTACACAAAACAATGAGTTTATTTTTATTGCCTTTGCTCCGAGACTTTATATCTATCAGTGGCGTGTATTCATGGCTGCCAAGGGAAGCTGGGCTTCCCCAAAAAATGGAACAAGAAAAAAACATATACATTATTTTATCTTTTGTCTCTCTGTGTTTCATAATTATCCTTAAATTCGCAAAAGGCTGAATGTATCTCACCGGAGAAAGCATCCGAGCGAATGAAACAGCGCCCCTCACTCTCTGTATATGTAACCCATTGACCTGATGCTTCCTGGTCAAAAAGAATGACGTTGTTGCCGCCCATAGCATTGAATGCAAAGGTAGCCAGCAAGCATTTGGCCTCCCTTGATAAAAACAAGTTTACCATAATAGACAATCAGCATTGAGCTAAACTGAGTGAGCTCAACTGTGAATGGTCCTGGCGCACCAAAAAGTGTCAAGGGAAACCAGTTTGGATTTGGCTTCACACAAWTCACATCAAAAGCAAAACGTGATTGACAGAAAACAATGTGTGATTTGCATCTTGTGTCGTTGTCCTCCGGTGGCTAGCTAGCTATCTATCTTCAGTATGTAGCTAGATGTAGTAGGCTAATGTTAACTAGCTGGCTCATCATTGCCCATGAAAGGAAGTTAGGCTAGCGAACAAGCATTTTAGCCAGGTAGCCTAAGACAACAAAAACGTAAAAGCGTGTACTGTATGACAGAGTCATAGACCGTTTAGTCAACATGAAAGAGAGAAGGATGGCATTGGTGTTTCTCTACAAGTAGGGTGAGAAAACATGTTTTTTATACTTGCACGAATGCACACACACAGAGAAATCAGAAATATGGACAGCCACATCATATTTAGCTTACATTTATTGGACTAATTTGTTTTTGGTGTCTTTTAGCTGCATTAGACTAAGCATGGGTGATTTGATGATGTTGAAATTTTGAAGTTGAAATTATGCTGGATAGTAGTGGCAGCTATTGTTTTCTTTGTGACTTGTGGTAACTCTCCATGGTTATAAATCAATAGCTGTTTAGTAATCTAAAAATGTCGTAAACATTAACTTGCTTGACCATGCTGTAGGTCATGTAACTATGTTACATGCAATATGCTTTATGGACTTCACCGGACAGAGGTTGCTCTCTGGTTTTGTGATTTAAACTAAGGTGTGGTTGAATTTGTTCTGCCACTGTGTCTTCTTATGGTCTTGGCCTTAGGCCTATATATCATGCTGTGCCTTTCAGTGCCGTTTAAAAGATGAGGGAGGACCGGGTTTTTTCATGACCATTGCCTTATTTCTATTATAGCGTATTGGATGGCTGTCATTCATATTCCATTCCCCCTGTTCAATATAACAGCGATAGGTTTAGGCTACTACATGATACAAACATTTTCCCTATACCCATCATGAGGTTGCTTCAACCTAGCCTATGAATTAAAGTTTACAACGTACAGTAGGTGCACACAGGTCGAGAGACAAATTTGATGTGACAGACTGCCTTGCACAATTTTGCTGATTAGGGTGTAATCATTAGTCCAACAGTTGCAAATGAGAGTTTCTATTGGACAAATTCCGACATGTTTATCCCCCATTTTGTTCCGTTTGCTTACGTTTAAGAAAGGTTTTTCAACAGAATCGGCGGAATGAATACACCCCTGATCATGCATAAACACAGTTCACTTTCAAAGCAACCATGTTGTAGTCCTACTTGCATCTATGCGCTCTCCTCCACTTACCTCTTCCCTTCGCTTGTGGACTTTAATGCACAACACATCAGCTGTATGTGACCAGGTGAAATAACCTTTACAAGCCAAATTGCTACACACAGCCTACATCATTGTCATAGTCAGCATAGCGAATAGAACTAACAGCGTTAGTAAATGCGCTACAATCATGCAGTAACATTAGTGTACAGTCAGTGGCAATACATTTGTAAAACCAAACGCTTACCTTGACTTGGAAGAGTTCCAGTGTTGTGTTAGATAGTCATGGCCAGCTTGCTAACATAGCATCCCTCTGTTTGAGCAGGGTGTTTCATGAAAACAACTCTGATAGGTTGGAGGAAGTCCTCCGGAAGTTGTCATAATTACTGTGTAAGTCTATGGAAGGGGTGAGAACCATGAGCTTCCTAGGTTTTTGTATTGAAGTCAATGTACCCAGAAGAGGACGGCAACTCTGGCTACACCATGGTACTACCCTACAGAGTGCAGTTAATGCTAGGTGTCCCGCTAGCGGGACAACTTCTGGTGACACTGGAGGGTGCGCAATTCAAACAACTAATCATAACAATTATGGATATTAAACATTTAGGTACATACAAGTGTCTTATATCATTTAAAAGCTTAACTTCTTGTTAATCTAACTGCATTGTAGGGTTTACAGCAAAAGCATGCCATGCGATTGTTTGAGGACGGCGCCCCACATCAAAATATTTTTCCACCAGCACAGGTTTCATAAATTCACAAATAGCGATTAAATATTCACTTTTTGAAAATCTTCCTCTGATTTGTCATCCAAAGGGTCCCAGCTACAACATGTAGTGTCGTTTTGTTAGATAAAATCCTTCTTTATATCCCAAAAAGTCTGTTTAGTTGGCACTATCGATTTGAGTAATCCACTCGTTCAACATGCAGAGAAAGGAAACCAAAACGCTACTGCTAAACTTTGTTAAAAAAGTAAAAATATGTTTCTATTTAATCCTCAGATACCCTAAAATGTAAATTAACTATAATTGTTCAATAGGAAAACGATATTAGCAGGTGCGTGTCCTCTTCGTCGCGTGAGCATACACGAATTTCCAAGACTGTATCCCTGTAGTAAAACTCATAATTCTTACTCGTTTTGGAAGAAACAAGCCTGAAACCTTGAACAAAGACTATTGACACCCAGTGGAAGCCATAGGAATTGCATACTGGGAGCTAGAAAAMAAAAAAAATCCTGTTGGTTTTTCTTTTGATTTTCTCCTACATTATTTTAACATTTCTACAAACTTCAGTGTTTTCTTTCCAATGATACCAATTATATGCATATCCTGGCTTCAGGGCCTGAGCAACAGGCAGTTTACTTTGGGCACGTCAGTCAGGTGAAAATGAAGAAAAATAGACCCTAGCTTGAAGATTTATTTTAAGGCTACTGTAGACCTTTGCAAAATAGTGTGTTTTAATCAATTATTTGGGGTTGTGAATATATTTACTATTGTTTTATCTGTTTAAATGTTTAAAGAATATACATTTTTCACTGGGGAGGATGGTTCTCCCCTTCCTACGAGGATCCTCCACTGATATCATGGTGGCAAGGCATGTGAACTAACAGGTTATAGAGAGAACAACGCAATTGTGGGTAGGTTACATTCTAAATGTAATTCGTTACAGTTACTAGTTACCTGTCCAATATTGTAATCAGCAACATAACTTTAGGATTAGAAGATGACAAAAAGGATCCATCAAGCGCATTTAGTGTTGATCATAGTGCACTCAGACTTTTAACTTGCACCTTTTTTCAATGCTGAATTGAATGTCATTAAGAAAACAGAAAGGTATCATATTGTACTTTTTTTGCAAACATGCTTTCTGAATTTAAAATTATSATCTAGTTTTTCATATTCCAAGATGGCGTAGCAGTGTAGGCGTGTTTCGTTTCTTCCTCTCATATACTTTTGTGTTTTTTGTATATATTTAAATCTCTTTTCGATTTTTAATTCGATTATACCTTCCGGTAACCTACCTCACCCAATGTGATACGGAATCGCTATTATTTTTTTACTTTGGAACACATTCAAGAACCCCCAGTAGCTAACCAGCTACAAGCTATTTAGTCATTTTTAGCCACTGCTAGCAGCTTTTACCTTCTGCACAGACATCAGCCCTGTTATTAGCCTGGATATTACTCAACAATTTACCAGCATCGGACTGTCTCTCCACAACAACGCCGGATTCCTGCCGTAATCCCTGAGCCACTACTTCTGACCCTCACAGCTAGCTTGCAGCTAGCACCACTGCCACGAAGCTAGCACCAGTTAGCAAACAAAATTCTACAATACCTCTTTCGCCATCTGGCTTGGATTCTCTGTCGACACGGCGCCCCGCCGCACCACCACGTCTGGTCTGCCGACAAATACCCCATCCGCTGTGCCCTCAACCGGCCTCCGTCTGAGCAGACCCCCTCCGTCTGAGCAGTCCACCCCCGGGCTACTAACTTTAAACGCCGCGTGCTAGCGTAGTGGCGGCTTCCCTGCTCCATCTACGGCTGCCCCCTGGACAATATGATCACTTGGCTACATAGCTGATGCCTGCTGGACTGTCCATTAATTCACGGTACTCCATTCTGTTTATTTGTGTTWTATCTGTCGGCTCTGTGTTTTAACTCAGGCTCTGTGTGTAGTTAATCCGACCCTCTCTGCCTAGTCATCGSCATTTTACCTGCTGTTGCTGTGTTAGCTGACTAGCTGCTGTTACCTCACCTGTTGTTTTAGCTAGCTCTCCCAATCAAGACCTGCAATTACTTTATGCCTTACTGTATGTCTCTCTCAAATATCAATATGCCTTGTATACTGTTGTTCAGGCTAGTTATCATTGTTTTGGTTTGCAATGGAYCCCGTAGTTCCACTCCCCGTACCTCTGATACCTCCTTTGTCCCACCTCCCACACATGCGGTGACCTCACCCATTGTGACCAGCATGTCCAGAGATACAACCTCTCTTATCATCACCCAGTGCCTGGGCTTGCCTCCGCTGTACCCGTGCCCCACCATACCCCTGTCTGCACATTATGCCCAGAATCTATTCTACCACGCCCATAAATCTGATCCTTTTATTCCTTGTCCCCAACGCTCTAGGCGACCAGTTTTGGTAGCCTTTAGCCACACGCTCATCCTACTACTCCTCTGTTCCTCGGGTGATGTGGAGGTAAACCCAGGCCCTGCATGTCCCCAGGCACCCTCATTTGTTGACTTCTGTGATCGAAAAAGCCTTGGTCTCATGCATGTCAACATCAGAAGCCTCCTCCCTAAGTTTGRCTTACTCACCGCTTTAGCACACTCTGCCAACCCTGATGTCCTTGCCGTGTCTGAATCCTGGCTTAGGAAGGCCACCAAAAATTCTGAGATTTCCATACCCAACTATAACACTTTCCGTCAAGATAGAACCGCCAAAGG
>NC_036871.1:15778011-15812855 GCF_002910315.2 Salvelinus sp. IW2-2015
TTCTATGGGGGTACCACAGGGTTCAATCTCGGGCCGACTCTTTTCTCTGTATATATCAATGATGTTGCTCTTGCTGCGGGCGATTCCCTGATCCACCTCTACGCAGACGACACCATTCTGTATACTTCTGGCCCTTCCTTGGACACTGTGCTATCTAACCTCCAAACGAGCTTCAATGCCATACACAACTCCTTCCGTGGCCTCCAACTGCTCTTAAACGCTAGTAAAACCAAATGCATGCTTTTCAACCGTTCGCTGCCTGCACCCGCACGCCCGACTAGCATCACCACCCTGGACGGTTCCGACCTAGAATATGTGGACATCTATAAGTACTAGGTGTCTGGCTAGACTGCAAACTCTCCTTCCAGACTCATATCAAACATCTCCAATCCAAAATCAAATCTAGAGTCGCTTTCTATTTCGCAACAAAGCCTCCTTCACTCACGCCGCCAAACTTACCCTAGTAAAAACTGACTATCCTACCGATCCTCGACTTGCGCATGTCATCTACAAAATAGCTTCCAATACTCTACTCAGCAAAACTGGATGCAGTTTATCACAGTGCCATCCGTTTGTTACTAAAGCACCTTATACGACCCACCACTGCGACCTGTATGCCCTAGTCGGCTGGCCCTCGCTACATGTTCGTCGTCAGACCCACTGGCCCCAGGTCATCTACAAGGCTATGCTAGGTAAAGTGCCGCCTTAGTTCACTGGTCACGATGGCTACACCCACCCGTAGTACGCGCTCCAGCAGGTGTATCTCACTGATCATCCCTAAAGCTAAAACCTAATTTGGCGCCTTTCCTTCCAGTTCTCTGCTGCCTGCGACTGGAACGAATTGCAAAAATCTCTGAAGTTGGAGACTTTTATCTCCCTCAACAACTTTAAACATCTGCTATGTGAGCAGCTAACCGATCGCTGCAGCTGTCCATCGGTATATAGCCCACCCAATTTACCTACCTCACCCCCATACTGCTTTTATTTATTTACTTTTCTGCTCTTTTGCACACCAGTATCTCTACTTGCACATGATCATCTGATGATTTATCACTCCAGTGTTAATCTGCTAAATTCTAATTATTCGATTTATTGCCTACCTCCTCATGCCTTTTGCACACATTGTATATAGATTCTCTTTTTTCTACCATGTTATTGACTTGTTTATTGTTTACTCCATGTGTAACTCTGTGTTGTTGTCTGCTATGCTTTATCTTGGCCAGGTCGCAGTTGCAAATGAGAACTTGTTCTCAACTAGCCTACCTGGTTAAATAAAGGTGAAATAAAAAATAAATAAAATAAAATWACATGTAATCACTTACTCACCAACCCTGCCCCTTCTGTGGTAGAGTACAGTACAGAGCATGCCATTTAAATCAGTGGCCACATGCCCCCTCGCTCAGCTCCATCCCAGGACCCAGCACCAGGCAGCGCTAATCACAAGCCTGTCTTCAGTCTTGGCCTCCCTAGGTCCTACTCAATGGGCCCGTCCCACTCGCCGCATGTTAAGCACTACAATTTCCCACTACAATATACCCTAACTGACATAATCAGTGGGTATTGCTTTTTTCTCTTTTCGTTCTCGCCCTGGCGTAGTCGGCAGGGTAAAGCAAGCGGTGCCATAAGTGTGACTGCAGGTCTCTTTCTGTGCTGATCAGTCTGTTCTGTTCGTCGTCCTTTATAAACCCAGGAGAATGACTGTCCTCCCAGAGAGACGGTGGTTATTGTTCTAGCGCCATATCGACAGAGCAGTTTTATTCTGTCGCCCACCCAAGAATGCAGTGGAATTATACTCTTATCGTCCAAACAATTTAGCTGTGGAATCAGGGCTAATACCTCGGCTGGAAAGTGTGTGTGAGAGAGAGAGTGTGTGTGCTCCCTGTTGGGTGTGTTTCTACATATTTGTGAGTTTGTTGCTGCAACAGATCCTCTGTGTCCTCAGCCGAGAGAAGGATAGGAGAGAGAGAGACATTACAGAGACTCAGCAGCTTATGGCCTCTAAGGAACCAGCTGGAACATAACCACTTATACAGCATCACTAAAACACCCTGGACACAGCCCATTCTGTTATGATCTTAGGTAAACTGCCAGTTTCCACATTGACAGGGATTTTTTTGTGAGCCAATAAAGCAAGTCCCTGTCTTTTTTCTCCCTCCTGTCTATTTACCAGCAGACCTTTGAACTCAACAGAMCAAACACTTTCTCCTTTCCTTCAAGTCCCTTAATTTATACTCTGACTTTTCCAGTGAACAATTTACATCCAGACACTATCCTCTCTGAAACAACAAGCACTGTTCTGCAGACATGTTTTAATATCACAGGAAAGTATTTATCTGAGAGTAAATACTAATCACAGTGTTTACAGAGAAAAACATAACATACCACCTGAGTGTTAACCCTGCTTCTATTCTTATCACACCACCGCCGCTGAATCCCTCTGGCTCGCCGGTGCTGTCCTGAAAAAGGCCCGAAACCATGTTGGGAGGACCCCAAAGCTGGCCGCTTGGTGCCCATGTCATCTCTGGCGCTGCCTGGGAGCAGGAATCCAATCAGACAGATGGAGGGCTGTTTGAGAAACAGAGTGGGGCGGCCCGCCTTGCCAGTAAATACTGGCAGCTCCCGGATTTAATTACATTCACAGTATGGGAAACGGAACCGTGCCACAGGCCCCAGAACACACACCCCTCACACCCCCCTCCTGTTCTTAGAGAAGACTCCTAAACGCGGAGCAGTGACTTCCTTTTAGGGGCCTGTGGAGAGACCTAATGGAGAATCAAAAGGTGGAGGAATGATCGTCATAGCTGGGCTGTAGTGTAGTGCTAATGCCAACATTGACGGAAGAATGCTTAGTCAAAAGATTGCTACTCTCCAATCTCTTGTACTATATGTCAGCACATTTGAGGTGCCTACATATATAAATAAAAAATCTGAAAGCAAGAATATGCCACACAGCATGAATTACTTACAGAATAAACGATTTACTTTTCAACTTACTGTGGGTTATAGGCATTGGAAAGTGAATCAAGCATCTTTCTGATGCAGAATGTCAGCTCTCCACTTCCCATATGCATTCACCAATTGCACTGTGGCCCTGCAAGTCCACAGACCAATTCGTAGTAACATCATCTGCAGTTAGTGTTTACTGTGCCCTGTCCTCACCCTGGTGTTACCCTAGCGATGCCCCTGACTCCATTCTCCACACTAGGGCAGCAGACAAATTACAGTGTCCCCAGGCCACACTCTCCTCCTCTCCAAACATTTCCTCTCTCATTACTCCTGCTACCTGAACACTGTGGAGGGCTAATACCAGGGAAGCAGAGAGAAGCAGCTATCCACCCACCGGTGTCGTTGGAGCTGCTCCCATGAAGGGCACAGCTGTTCGATCATTACATGAGTAGATAGGGCCAGGGAACTTCAATGGCTGACATAACCCCCCCCTGAGCTCATCCGGGGTGAGATGTAAAAAACATAAAATGGGAATGGTGGCTCGTCTCTAAAAGCAGACATGTTGTTAGATGTGATGTTAGCCAGCTAGCGTTGTTTTTTGGTGATATGTTTAAAATGGGCACCGTCGCACATCTCTAAAAGCAAATACTTAGATGTGATGTTAGTGTCTAGCGACATAGCCAGGTTGATGTGTGATACATCTTTAGACCTTAGATGTTAGRGAGGTAGCTTACTAGCCTTGTATGTGAGGTGGGCCGATATTGCCTTCTAATTAGAGCGACTTCYTAAGTTTTTGGGGGGGCAGAGGGAAATCTGAGATATCTGTATCTGATTAGGCAGGGCAAGCTGAGCATTGAGTCCTTGAAAGCRTAATTGATTAGTATGTATTTTGTTTTCAGATGAACACAAATACACACCACCGTCGATGCGGTGATGTGTGCGGGACGACACACCTGCCACATCTGAGCTGCCAAGTGACACACTCCACCCGCTAACAAGCTATATTTCAGGCAACAATGTGATTTCTTTTTTTTCTCACTTTTTTGCCAGTCTACTGAAAAGTTATTCTTATTGCTTAAGACATTGTTGAGGACAGACATCAGCGAGATGAGGAAATGGGATGAGGAAAACATTTCATGCTTTAAAATTGGAAATTAAATGAAAGACATTTTAATGGAAAGGCATAGCGGGAGCAGACAATCCAAGATGAATCGCCTGAGTTTGTTACTGTTGTGAAGGAGATGATCATTAATTCTGGGCACAGGGATATGTGGATAGCACATTAGTACTACCTAAATCAGCTGTCCTTACATGGCTCTGTCTGGGTAAATGAGGCAGCAACGAATCAGTGTTCGCAGACCGTGTGTGGACGTGTTTAACTATTCTTGTGGGGACCAGAAGTTATGTCCCCACAAGGTTAGCTGTACAAGACTGTGTGTGTGTTGAAGACAGTACTTTAAAAGCCTAAATTATGAATAATTACGTCTGGAAAAGAGATATTGCTCTCGTAAAGCACTTCTATTAATTCTGCCACTGTCATTAAACTCTCAAGAAGATAAATGTATTGTATATCAAAGCTCCATCCTGATAAACCAATACAGTACATTCAGAAATCAAACACTTTTGTTTGAGTGGTAAATAACTACACATTGGATGTTCAGTCACAATGTCAGTGAGATAAGTAGTCAACTGTACCATAACAAGACATACTGTATCTCCCCTTTGTGGCATGGTGAGGTTGGACCCAGGTGCAGAGAAGAGACCAGACGAGGGATCAGTGATTAAGGATAAACATAAAACTTTACTGAGAAACGGTAGTCGCAGGATCACAGTACACTTGAAAAACAAACACTAAGTCTCGAAAACTGACTCAGTAAAAGAACACACACGGTATACAATTCAAGCTTCTGCAGAAAACGTACCTCTTTTAACAGGGAAATCATAATGAGTAAATAGGACACACTTGAGTGTCGTTAATGTTTCTAGGACGGTTTCAGCCGCCCTCTGGTGGGAGGTGGAACCATGACACTTTGGCCTTAGAAAGAAACATTTATGGTGTCACATAAACACCAGGAGATTGTATTCAATCTATGCTTGAGGACATGCTTCACCACATACTTTCTAACAAAGTGAGGAAATATTGCTAATAGCAAAGGTCATGAAATACAGAATTAGGACCACACTACGGTGGCCCTAAGGAGCAAACCATCTCTAAAAATAATAGGTCTTTGAAATAATTTGGAAATATTTCACTGCTTTTTACTGAACTTTGCAAGCCAAAATATTCTGCAGCCTTTTACCAGACTTCACAGGCTATTCTTTTGAAAGCTGGTTTGCTCCTTAGGGCCATCATACATAAGCCCCATTTTAAGCCCATTGACCACAAGTCATCCGTTATTTACATGCACAGCTTAATCCACCTTGTTATTTACACTTCCCAACAAATAAATTCCTTTCTCTCTATTTGGCTGTGTTTTCATGTTTTCTCCCTGGCCTCTGGCCTCCATTCTCTTCTCAGAATGCTAATAATTCTGCTTCAAGTGAAGAAAGCATGCTAATTTGGAGCAAGGTGACCATGCCCTGTGTCTCTGAGGTGTGTGATTGTGTGTGTGTGTGTGCAGTCATACTGTACATATCAGTGAATAGGAAACAATGACAGATATTGGTGAAATGGCAGGAGACAGAGATAACTGCATTATAAGAAAATTTGTTACAATATAGAAATGCAGAAAGAAGAGTAAATTAACGAAAACCACAACCTAGGTCAATGTGTTTCAATATGTTGTTTCTTTAATCATGCATATTTAATAGCACATCACTACCTTTCAACTAGACATCACTGCATAATAATAAATACTGTAATGTTATTTGCAAGGCTGCAATGTCCCCCAAGGGAATGGTTAAATAAAATGAACATCTAGGGGAACACATTTATAAATGTGTTACAGTGGACTGTATAGTGAGTCTGTACACAATCTCCTATATTGTCTCTAGTCCTTGGAGTCGTATTGGGATGGTGTATTAAATGCTGGAGCAAGGCTTTTCCCTTAACCACCACTTCCAGAAGAAGGAACCTGTCAGGGCATAAATCCTTTCCCTGACCATATTCTGTTATTATATAAAGACGTGTAGTCAAATATGGTTGAAGGCTAATCAATGAAAAGGTAAGGACGTGTATTATCATCGGACCGCTTTTGAATTTCTGTTTCTGAGGGAATCGATGTCCATTTCTGCTCATTAAGACAGGAACAGAAAATATCATTTTTTACATTTTCCATGAGGACTCATCTATATAGGAAAGACACTGAATGTGGTACTTGAGCTAGGATGGGGTTTGAGTAAAAATATTAACAACTACTGCTTTTATAAAAAGGAATATCAATACTGACCAGCACAAATTTGCGGGATGTAATTCTTAGATTTGCAAATAATCCTTCAGCTGAATCAATATCATGTCACAAACACTGTCTCACTCATACTTTGAACCATGCAACATAAAATAAAGCTTGGCAATATGTTTGTCCATATGCAGCAATTCAGAATAAACTGCTTCTTTCTTGCAATATACAGTTGAAGTCAGAAGTTTACATACACTTAGGTTGGAGTCATTAAAACTTGTTTTTCAACCACTCCACACATTTCTTGTTAACAAACTATAGTTTTGGCAAGTCGGTTAAGATATCTACTTTGTGCATGACACAAGTAATTTTTCCAACAATTGTTTACAGACAGATTATGTGACGGCCTTCAACAGAAGTAGACCAAGGTGCAGCGTGGTAAGCGTGAATAATCCTTTATTTATTATGACGCCGYCAAAAACAATCCAAAACAACCGTGAAGCTAAAGGGCTATGTGCCACAAACAAAGTTAACCTCCCACAAAGACAAGTGGGAAAAAGGGCTACCTAAGTATGGTTCTCCATCAGAGACAACGATAGACAGCTGTACCTGATTGAGAACCCTACCCGGTCAAAACATAGAAAAACAAATGAAAGAACATAGAATACCCACCCTGTGACAGATTATTTCACATATAATTCACTGTATCACAATTCCAGTGGATCAGAAGATTACATAAACTAAGTTGACTGTGCCTTTAAACAGCTTGCGAAATTCCAGAAAATTATGTCATGGCTTTAGAAGCTTCTGATAGGCTAATTGACATCATTTGAGTCAATTGGAGGTGTACCTGTGGATATATTTCAAGGCCTACCTTCAAACTCAGTGCTTCTTTGCTTAACGTCATGGGAAAATCAAAATAAAATCAGCCAAGACATCAGAAAAGAAAATTGTACACCTGCACAAGTCTGGTTCATACTTGGGAGCAATTTCAAAATGCCTGAAGGTACCACGTTCATCTGTACAAACAACAGTACGCAAGTATAAACACCATGGGATCACACAGCCGTCATACCGCTCAGGAAGGAGACGCGTGCTGTCTTCTAGAGATGAATGTACTTTGGTGCGAGAAGTGCAAATCAATCCTAGAACAACAGCAACGGACCTTGTGAAGATGCTGGAGGAAACAGGTACAAAATTATCTATATAAACAGTAAAACAAGTCCTATATCAACATAACCTGAAAGACCACTCAGCAAGGAAGAAGCCACCGCTCCAAAACCGCCAATAAAAAAGCCAGACTACGGTTTTCAACTGCACATGAGGACAAAGATCGTACTTTTTGGAGAAATGTTCTCTGGTCTGATGAAACAAAAATAGAACTGTTAGGCCATAATGACCATTGTTATGTTTGGAGGAAAAAGGGGGTGGCTTGCAAGCCATAGAACACCATCCCAACTGTGAAGCACAGGGGTGGCATGTTATGGGGGTGCTTTGCTGCAGGAGGGACTGGTGCACTTCACAAAATAGATGGCATCATGAGGCGGGAAAATTATGTGGAAATATTGAAGCAACATCTCAAGACATCAGTCAGAAAGTTTAAGCTTGGTCGCAAATGGGTCTTCCAAATGGACAATGACCCCAAGCATACTTCCAAAGTTGTGGCAAAATGGCTTAAGGACAACAAAGTCAATGTATTGGAGTGGCCATCACAAGCCCTAACCTCAATCCTATAGAACATTTGTGAGCAGAACTGAAAGCGTGTGCGAGCAAGGAGGCCTACAAACCTGACTCAGTTACACCAGCTCTGTCAGGAGCAATGGGCCAAGATTCCCCAAATTGTTTGACCTAAGTTAAACAATTTAAAGGCAATGCTGCCAAATACTAATTGAGTGTATGTAAACTTCTGACCCACTGGGAATGTGATGAAAGCTGAAATAAATCATTCTCTCTGCTATTATTCTGACATTTCACTTTCTTATAATGAAGTGGTGATCCTAACTGACCTAAGACAGGGAATCTTTACCACGATTAAATGTCAGGAATTGTGAAAAACTGAGTTTAAATGTATTTGGCTAAGGTGTATAGTATGTATGTTAACTTCCGACTTCAACTGTACATGATATTGGAAACAGACAATATCTTAGACAATAGGCCAACAGCGACTGTGTAAACAAAATGTTTGTCTCGGTGTGTCATCATTAAACAATGTATCTTCAGCGATTCCTCTGCCACCAATGTAGCAACCTTTCGCACCCCTAGCTGTGTCTCTGTGTGGTCAGAATCCTCCGGGGGGTTCCCCTCTCGGATGTCCTCTCTCAATTCATTTGCACTATACTGTATATACAATGTCCCAGTCGCTCTACTTATTTACTTGATGGAACAGCTGATAGGCGCATTCCTTTATTGCTTTTTATAGCTGGTTTCTCTTAGGAGCTAGTCTCACATTATCATCGCATKATTTTGTGGAAGGCTGAGATCCCCTGGCTTCTGGAGGATCTTTCTCCCAAAGTAAACACATGCAAAACGCCCCTGATGCAATGCCACGCCAGCCAGCAGGCCAATGGAATATACATGAGATGGCTGTTTCATGTTTTCATGCAGTGTGGGGACCATATCATGGTAATTTAGAATGGGGAGATCAGTTGTCGAAAATATTTCACTCCAACACCCGGACTGTATGGCAATATACTGTGAGGATGTCTGAACAAATGACATTGTGTGTTTCCAAGATAAGCAAGGCAATGAGCATTTGTCTTGATGAATGGCATCTCGATCAACAATCCATTTCGTTCAATCTATTGTGATGGGATTGTGTGTGTACACATGCATGTATTATTTTTTTAAATTTTAACTAGGCAAGTTATTCTTATTTACAAAGACGGCCTACCCCGTCCAAACCCTAACGACGCTGGGACTATTGTGCGCCGCCCTAAGGGACTCCCAATCACGGCCAGTTGTGATACAGCCTGGAATCGAACCAGGGTATATAGTGACGTCTCTAGCACTGAGATGCAGTGCCTTAGACCACTGCGCTACTCGGAAACCCCATGTGTACATATACGCGTGCATGCTTGCTGTGGACTAACCCTGTTTTGGTTTCAGTGAAAGAAGCCTTTTCTCTGGCTGGTTCCAGGTGATAATTTGATAATGRCCGCGTTTCAGTCTGGTATTCACCTGGTACACTGTAGACTGTTGGACATGAGCTTTTTACAAGGCTGTATTATCCCTACCATAATGCACTCTCACAATAGACTCACTCTGCCATGCTTTAACAACACTGAAGGAGAAAATTGCAGGTCATACTGTGATACAATTTAATATATGTATTCAGCTGCTCGAGTTCCACACTACCTGTGAATCAAATAATGTCCCGAATAGCCTGATTCAATTGAACCCATTGTACAGGCAGTGAAGAAAGGCAGGCAAGAAATGATTCCGTTAWGTAGTACAAAGTTGTACAAAGCCTTTATATCTTCACAATGGAGAAATTAAAACGAGTGGATTCTTTTTAAATGTGTAGCTTTCTAACCCTCTTATATCAGATTTATAGTCACTTTGATTGTATTTGTGATATCTTTGTATTTGGGCTTTGTCTATCAGACTAAATAGGCATCATAGATTCAGAATCTGAAGTTAGCTACTGTAGCTATGACACTGTACAAATGGTGGATTTCATATTAGAGGTCACTGACTAACTAATTCGGGGTGAATTAGTTAGAATATATGTTTCCCAAAAACATATACAGATTTTTAGCATCAAGTGTTGTAATTTTAAAGTAACTGCCCAATGAAAATCTCACTTTTAAAAGTTTATAATCTGATGACTCATCCTATATTTGTCTTTGTGGCCATGGCATAAATCTGAGAGAAAAAAAACACTTCAAAAACCACCTCAAAAAATGCTTGCTATTTCCCCAGAGGACATGAACTCATCTCCCTGAGGAGGATGAGCTGTTCAATCAGCAGTCTAGAGGAGGATGAGTTGGTCAATCAGCGATCTACTTGCATTAATATTTTTAATGACCGGTATTTGCCCACACCATTCCAACACAGAAAAACTGCTTTTTTAAACATACTTAAATATAGATATTTTGGAAGGAAAACTATTTCACTCATATTGTAAGTAATTATAGGTCATATATTTCATAGAAATGTGGAAACATTGGGCGATTACAGTTAAATGGTGGAGTTATTTTAAATTGAATAATATACAGATATTATTTATCTGTCACATACAATAGCATTATATTAAAATCAAATCAAACTTTATTTGTCACATGCGCCGAATACAAGRGTCGACCTTACCATGAAATGCTTACGTACAAGCCCTTAACCAACAGTGCAGTTCAAGAAGAGTTAAGAAAATATTTACCACATAAACTAAAGTAAAAAATAATAAAACACCGAGGCTATATACAAGGGGTACCGGTTAAATGAGGAAATTGTACATGTAGGTAGGGGTGAAGTGACAATGCATAGATAATAAACAGCGCGTAGCAGCAATGTACAAAACAAATGTAAATGTAAATAGTCCCGGTGGCCATTTGATTAATTGTTCAGCAGTGTTATGGCTTGGGGGTAGAAACTGTTAAGGAGCTTTTTGGTCCTATACTTGGCGTTCCGGTACCGCTTGCTGTCCGGTAGCAGAGAAAACAGTCTACGACTTGGGTAACTGGAGTCTCTGACAATTTTATGGGCTTTCCTCTGACACCGCCTATTATATACTGTAGGTCCTGGATGGCAGGAAGCTTGGCCCCAGTGATGTACTGGGCCGTACGCATTACCCTCTGTAGCACCTTACGGTCAGATGCCGAGCGGTGATGTAACCGGTCAGGATGCTCTCGATGGTGCAGCTGTAGAACATTTTGAGAATCTGGGGACCCATGCCAAATCTTTTCAGTCTCCTGAGGGGGAAAAGGTTTTGTCGTGCCCTCTTCACGACTGTCTTGGTGTGTTTTGGACCATGATAGTTCGTTGGTGATGTGGACACCAAGGAACTTGAAACTCTCGACCCGCTCCACTACAGCCCCGTCGATGTTAATGTTGGCCTGTTAAGCCCACCTTTTCCTGTAGTCCACGATCAGCTCTTTTGTCTTGCTCACATTGATAGAGAGGTTGTTGTCCAGGCACCACAATGCCAGTTCTCTGACCTCCTCCCTYTAGGCTGTCTCATCATTGTCGGTGATCAGGCCTACCACTGTTGTGTTGTCAGCAAACTTAATGATGGTGTTAGAGTCGTGTTTGGCCACGCAGTCGTGGGTGAACAGTGAGTACAGGAGGGCACTGAGTACACATCCCTGATGGGAGCCAGTGTTGAAGATTAGCGTGGCAGACGTGTTGTTGCCTACCCTTACCACCTGGGAGCGGCCRGTCAGGAAGTCCAGGATCCAGTTGCAGAGGGAGGTGTTTAGTCCCAGGGTCCTTAGCTTAGTGATGAGCTTTGTGGGCACCATGGTGTTGAACGCTGAGCTGTAGTCAATGAACAGCATTCTCACATAGGTGTTCCTTTTGTCCAGGTGGGAAAGGGCAGTGTGGAGTGCGATTGCGTCATCTATGGATCTGTTGGGGTGGTATGAGAATTGGAGTGGGTCTAGGGTATCCGYGAGGATGCTGTTTATGTGAGCCATGACCAGCCTTTCAAAGCACTTCATGGCTACCGACGTAATTCATTTACATATTTCTGTTGTAGTGGATATGCTAGTGGACTCCAAATATCAGAATGCCTTGTGGCAGGAAGAGAGAACATATTTTGAATCCATCAAGTGATTAGCATGTGTTGCGCTAGCTACCGTTCTTTTATCGCTTTCCACAGTCCAAAGTGATCAAATGTAATGTGAACAATTTAATTCACTCAAATAGCTTTATCTCACAATCAATGTTCTGAGTAAATCATTTATAGATAGTTATTAATCTATATTAAGATAATGGTTTGGCCACTTCCTACCAATGGTGTTAGTGCTACAGATTATCTTCATGCTTTTGAGAAATTCACCCATGCTAGAGATGGAAGAATGGAATCAAAGTAATTCAACCTTGAAATTCATTCAACAGACCCATTGGAGAACCTTGCATATTGGACCTAGGACTTCAGTGGGGGAAACAAAATCTTCCAACACATTGTACCAAATAGGTGATGGGCCATAGCAAAGTATGTGCTTTAGTTTTCGAGATGATCGATCTCTGTTCGAGGGAGGAGCTGATTTTGACATATTGTGTATATTTATTTCTTCTGAACACATTTCCGTTTGTTGGCAAAGTCAATTCTCGCACATTTTTCGAAATGCTTTTATGTTCACTAGCTGGACAGTCAAAACGCCACTGAGAACTAAACTGTAAACCAATCAAAACTCGTGTACCATACATGGTACTATCTCTGCTGATCACGTTATCTGTACCTAAGGTAGTAGACAGCTGGTGTAGTGGCTTCCTTTCCTCTTTACCATAGCCACTGCCCTAGCCTGAAAGCGGGGTTGTTTKGTACGTATACAGTCCACATTCAAGGTTTCCGAATGGCCAAAACATTCAATGAGATCCAGGGATATGGTGCAACAACCAAAAAATATTCTCCAATCAACTTAAAGCATAGATTAATTGACATAGAAAATACATAATATGACCTGTCTGTATGGTCAAAAGATTATACCGCTCCAGCGTCTAGCTGGGACTCCTCCCCCCGAAGGCCCAACTTCCTGCCTTTATCCTAACACACATACCACAGTACAATGAACGGGCGGGGGGGACGAAGTTAAACTAACAACAAATGAATACATCTCAATCATGTAAATATAAATCATAAAAAGATACGTACCTAATATTTCATCATATACATTTTGTGAGCGGACCAAGTAATTTGGTGTCACTCTAAAGCGGAAAGGTGGAATAAACGAGTCAGGAGTAGGTTTTCTTGATTGAACACAGTTCTCTATTGAGGGATTTTGGTCCAAACAAACACTTCAACATAATCAATGAAAATCTCCCAAGGAAAAACATACATCTTCTTCTCCAGATGAAACAGGAACACAATACGATTATCTTTAAACTACAACAAAAGTCACGGGTTTGTCARCGTCTTAATGGTTCTAAGTGGATAGCTTCCCTCTCTTGGTGGCCATCCTCCAGAGATAGTTTCCCCTTCCCCTATCTGCTGGTTCCATACTCTCTCTTATAGGGGAAAGAGAATATCTCATTAGTACCGTCAGCTGTGCTTAATTGCCTCTGGTTACCTTGTCACACATGCCTTGTTGGGCTACTATCCGTGAGCCCAGCCTGCCCTCTGGTGGTCCTTCCACATACCTCCTCCCTCTGGTGGTCCTTCCACATACCTCCCCCCTCAGGACCGAACCAGAGGGTCGGGCACCAGACGCCCCGTCTTGGTCGCGTCGGGACAGCGCGTCTGCATTCCAGTTCCTCGATCCGGCTCCGTGGATGACATGGAAAGAGAACGGTTGTAAAGCCAGAAACCATCGGGTTATTCTGTTGTTATTGTTTCTCTTACCAGCCATCCACGTGAGGGGCGCATGGTCAGTAACTAATGCAAACCTCCGACCCAGTAGGTAGTACTGGAGATAATTGAGGGCTCACTTAATGGCTAAGGCCTCTTTCTCTACGGTAGCATATTTCTGTTCCCGTTCACTGAGCTTCCTACTTATGAAGAGAATCGGCCTCTCTGATTCTCCTTCACCCTGAGCTAGTATGGCCCCGAGCCCCGTATCCGAGGTGTCTACCTGCACAATGAACTCTTGTGAGAAGTCCGGAGCCTGTAGGARGGGATCAGAACACAGGCCATCTTTTAGCGATTGAAAGGCATCTTCCGTCTCGTCTTTCCACTCGACCCGTTTTGGCAAGTTTTTCTTGATGAGGTTTGTGAGGGGGTTGTCAATGGTTGCATATCCCGGGATAAAACAGCGATAATATCCCGTTATCCCTAAGATGGCCCGAACGTCCAGCTTGGTCTGGGGTCAAGGCCAGTCCCGAATTGCCCTGGTCCTCTCTGCCTGTGGGCGTATTTTCCCATTCCCCACGGTGTACCCAAGGTATTCCGCTTCGGACAGGCCCAGGCAGCATTTTTTGGGATTGGCCGTCAACCCTGTGGCTTCCAGACTCACGAGCACCGCCCGTAGTCGCAGGAGGTGACTATCCCAGTCCTCGCTGTGGATGACKACATCGTCTATGTAGGCCGCTGCGTACTCTTGATGGGGCCGTAGAATGGCATCCATTAGGTGTTGGAAAGTTGCAGCGGCACCATGCAGTCTAAAGGGCATCCTCACATACTGGAAAAGCCCCTCCGGTGTGACGAAGGCAGTCTTTGGGCGATCCTCCGGAGCCACCGGCACTTGCCAATATCCCTTCGTCAAATCCAGGGTGGTGATGAACTTGCCCTTTCCTAAGCGCTCCAAGAGTTCATCCACGCGGGGCATGGGATACGTGTCGAATGTAGAGATGGTATTCACTCGTCGATGGCTCGATCACACCCATCCTCAACATCTCCCTTACCTCGTTCTTAGCAATGACTCAGCGAGCCTCAGGAATCCTGTAAGTGCGGATATGTACGGATATGGTGGAACCTCTGGTGGAATATGGTGGAACATCTGTTTGTCCTGGGAATGGAGAGAATACCCGACCGAAGTTCAGAATCAGCTTGTCTAGCTGTATCGACTGCTCCGGAAGGAGAGTTTGGCCACGGCGCACCTGTGGTAGAGCCTCTTCTTTTCCTTTGCCCTCGAGGGCCATCAAAGCCACCTCCTCCTCTCTTCCATGGTACTTCTTCAACAGGTTTATGTGTTAGAGTTGGACCTTCTTCCTCCTGTCAGGTTGCTTGATGAGGTGATTGACCGGTGAGACCCTTTTCATGACCTCGTAGGGCCCCCTCCATTGCGCCAGCAAACGGTGRTCGGCCGTGGGCACGAGCACCATCACTTTCTCAACCACGGTGAACTCGTGGGGTGTCGCGGACTTATCGTAGGCCCGGCCTTGGGTCCTTTGCGCCTTCTCCATATGCTCCTTTACTATGGGCCACACTGCTYACAGGCAGTCTCTCATCAGGGTAATATGTTRTATTGTGGATCGAAAGGGGAATGGTTGGGTCTCCTTGGCTAAGTCGAGGATCCCTCGACAGGGTCTGCCGTAGAGCAATTCAAACGGGGAGAATCCAGTGGACGCCTGAGGTACTTCTCGCAGGGCAAACGTTAAGTGTGGGAGAAGCATGTCCCAGTTTTTCCCGTCTCGGGACACCACTCTTCTCAACATGCTTTTAATCGTTTTGTTCAAGCGTTCGCACAACCCGTCTGTTTGAGGGTGGAATATGCTTGTACGTATCTGTTGAACCTGATATAACCGACACAAGTCCTTCATCAACCGAGACATGAACGGGGTTCCCTGATCGGTTAAGATCGTCTTGGGAAGGCTCACCCGAGAGAACATCATGAACAATTCCTTGGCAATTCCCTTTGACGACATGTTACGCAGGGGCATGGCCTCTGGGAACTTGGTTGCGTAATCTACGACCACTAGGGATAAACTCGTGTCCTCTGGCGGATTTTGGGAGGGGTCCCTCAAGGTCCATAGCTAAGCGTTCAAAGGGGGTCTCTATGATGGGGAGAGGAATCAAAGGGTTACGTAAGTGTGGCCGTGGAGCTGTACGCTGACATTGATCACACGTCCTACAATACCTGGCCACATCCCGGGTGACACGGGGCCAATAGAATCTCTGCATGATTCTGTCGATAGTCTTGTCCTGGGCCAGGTTTCCTCCTAGGACYTGGGAATGGGCTAGCTGTAGGACTGTATCCCTGTATGGTCTAGGRACCATTAGTAATTCCTGGTTTTCCCCCCTTCGTTGCACGACCCAATATAAGAGACCCCGCCTGATTGCGTAGTAAGGAAGAGGGGGCTCACCTCGACGTTCCTTCCGTCGATCACCTTCACCTTCCTCATGGSCTCCCTTAGGTCTGGGTCTCTATGCTGCGAGGTGCCGAACTGTCCCTTTAATTCCTGGGGCAGGTCGACCTCGGTAGAGGGGTGTGGAGGTTGTTCCCCATCCCCCCCAGGGGTGACCTCCTCGGATGGTGCTTCAAATATATCCCTTAGCGACTGGTTGCTCCTTCCTTCCTGCGTCGTGTATAAKCCTTCGCAGGTGTCTTCATCGGTGGTTTCCTGGAATATCTGTCGTAAGCGTTGGGTCGCTATTTCTTCCTCTGCTCCAGAGYAAGAGGACGCGGCTACTTCTCCTTGTAGGACTACTACCTTGGGCTTGGATTTGGGGTTTTTCTTCTTTCCTGTCCCCCTTTTTACCYTGCATAATGTCATCTGCCGAAGCTCCTTATATAGGGGACAGTCTCTCCCGATCAATAATGGCACCTTCAGCTGGTGTACTTTCCCTGCCCTGACTGTACACCTTCCTTTCGGAGTGAGAATAGACAGATTCACGGTAGGGTAATAGTGGGTGTCTCCATGGATACAGGACACGGCTACTTTGTCTGGTAGCAGTGTTGCGGAGGTCACCATCCGCTCCTCTACTAACGTAACCATACTTCCAGAGTCGAGAATGGCTACCACATCTTGTCCTTCTACTCGAACCAGAATCTCTGGGGCTAGGTCTATTTCTGCTAACCAACAGTGTTGATCCTGCCCTCTCGAACCGGGATGCTTGGGGATGGGCAGCGATGACTCCGTGACCATGGACTCGTCCTTACTAGAACATTGTGGGGCATAATGGTCGGGAGACTGACATTTATAACACCGACCCTGCTGTGTGGGGGATGACTTCTCCCACCTCCGGAGGGGGTTTGGACATTTCGGTGGCAGACGCATCGGGGTGAGTCGTGGTACGGGATTTGCAGAATCCTTCCGCTCCTTCTTGTCAATMTTTAACAACTCCCCTGTAGATCGATATGTTTCCACCGCCWGGGCTATGTCATCGGCTGACAACGGGTTGGCTTGCCCCACAACCCTTTTTATGTCACTGGGTAATTCCCTCAATATCTTGTCCACTACGAGGATCTCTATCACATGTCCTACTCCCTTTCCAGGTTCCAGCCACTGTTTTGTCCGTTGTATTAGTGCGAAGACCTGGGGACGGATGGGTTGGTCAGCCGTATAGGTCCATTGATGCAACTTTACGGCTCTATCTCTGGCAGTCAGCTGGTACCGGGACAGGATCTCGATTTTTAGTCGCCCATAGTCCGCAGCTTCGCGGGAATCCAGGTCAAAATAGGCTTCCTGGGCCACCCCGGTCAAAAGAGGGGCTAATGCGCACGCCCATTCTGTGGGCGGCCACTCTTCCAAGGTAGCCGTACTTTCAAAGGTCATGAGGAAGGCCTAGATATCATCCTCCTTGGAGAGACGAGGTAAGATGGCGTGAGCAGCCGCTCTTGGCTTAACTCTAGGTTCTTCTCGCCGACTCAGCTGTTGTTGCAGGAGTTCTATGGTTGTCTGCTGTGCCGTGATCAACTGTTGTAGTAGGGCGTTYTCCATCGTTCTTGAATGGTTCCTCTGTGTCTACTGGAAGAATTTTGATTTACTCACTTATCCTTGTATCACGCGTCCACCTAATGCCCACATTCTCCACCAATGTGAGCGAACCAAGTAATTTGGCGTCACTCTAAAGCGGAAAGGTGGAATAAACAAGTCAGGAGTAGGTTTTCTTGATTGAACACAGTTCTCTATTGAGGGATTTTGGTCCAAACAAACAATTCAACATAATCAATGAAAATCTCCCAAGGAAAAACATACATCTTCTCCAGATGAAACAGGAACACAATACGAATATCTTTAAGCTCTTCCATGTTCTGTAGGTCTTGCATAGCGTTACAGCAACCTCTTAGATAGAGTGCATAGCCACCCAGTCTCTTTCCATTATCCGGTTTGATGTTTGTCCAGTTACAAACTTTTTCCATGTAAGCAGTGGTGACTTTGATGTCATTACCAAAGTGTTCCTTTAAGAACCTCTTAGCCTCTGCATAGCCTCTTCTGGCTTCCATATGCAGACAACTACGGACCAGATCCTTGGGCTGACCAGAGGTGTACTGTTCCAGGTAATAGAGCCTATCCCGGTGACTGCTTGTCTTATCTTCTATACCATGCTCAAATGCTTGCATGAATGGCCTAAAGTTTAGAGGATCGCCATCAAACATAGGTATCTCCCTAACAGGGAGTGTGGCCTGTTTGTGCTGAATTACAAGGTGGTCGGCAATTTAATTCTGCCTTTGCATGACAGTAGAGGTTATCATGGCTGGTATTATGGCTGATACCCGCAGTGTTGATTCTGTGTTGATTGCTAGACCTTGCTGTTGGCTGCTGAAGGGTGTGGTTTATGACTGTTTTCTGAATAGGTTTTGATGGCTTTGTTGTCAGTTGTTGTAAAACCCATTGTAATGGGGTGTTTGGAACTGCACCTAATGCAGCAAACTCAACAGGTGATGGTTCAGGTTCCTCATAGACCTCAGGTTCCTGTTTCCCAAAATATGAGTGGGCTGCCACAGCATGGGATTGAGAAGTTAACTCAACACTCTCCAGGACCTTCAGTCCGACATTATATGCTGCTATGTCCGTTTCCAGTGCCATTTTTTCCATCCTAACATTCAGTTAAGCTTTCTATTGTTCCAGTTGAGCTTTCTCCAGTTCCAATGCATGCTTGTCCTGTAATGATGCTTGGCGAGCTAGTAGAGCTGCTCGTTCTGCCTCAGCTTTTAGGCGTGCAGAAGACACTGAGGAAGCAGTCTTAGAATAATTTGTTTTACTTTATATTTTTGACACATTGGAAATGCTGTCGTGTGGTTCAATGAGCATTTGTGGCTCAACTTKAGCTTTTTTCCATATTTCCACCTTTTTCAGGAAATGTTCATAAGTTCTCATTCTTGGTTGATAATAGTTRCTGTTCCTGTTCCTCCTCTGTGACCAGCTCTAGCACAGATTCATGAGCATTCTTAAAGTCATTGAGAACAGCATCAAATGCTTCAAGACCCTCATTCACAGTTTCAATGTTTCCTCCATCAACAAGAAGGACATTTATTTCATTCATTTTGCGTGTACACACTCCAAGTTTGCCTCTCTGGGCTTCATAGAGTGAATTTAAATGCTCCTCTGCCCTCTCCAGTGGGGTCTTATTTGGGATTTCATCCACCATCATTCACTTTTAGTTCACTCAATTTACAATGACAGGTGTTGGTTTGATTGTTAAACGCAATGCCCCTTTAGACCTTCTTTAATGCTTTAAAACACAAGAGAGGAGWTTGGATTGGTCTGCCATATAGAAGGCTTCTATCTATTTGAGCTGTGTTGGTAATCCTGTCGAATGTGGCTTTTTTATGTATAGTGTAGTGGAGCTGCGTAAGTGTTCCTCTCCACTTTCTGGCGGATCAAGTCTTGAAATCAGTGTAATTAGAGTATGATAGCATCTTCAAACTAAGGGCAACCGTGGCATGGCATTCATGGCAGGGAGGTGAGTCCATCATGCATGATGTATACAGGTAAGATAGCTAGCTACATTTTCAGATATTACACGTTTATAATTTTGACAAAGTGGTTTCATTTCAAGCTGAAGTGTACTGTTAGCTAGCTAGCTAACGTMAGCTGGCTGGCTCCCTAGCTGATGTTATTATTTGTATCCCAGAGCCTTTGCTTTTCTAGTTTGAGCCTAATGTTAGCTAGCTAACATTGAACCTGGTTGGTTAGCTCCCTGCATGTTCTTGCAGGGTGGTAAAGACATGATTTGCCACTGTGTTCATTGTTGTTTAACTAGCTAAAGGTCGCTGGCTGGCTCATTAGCTAACATTACGTGTTTATCTAGCTAGGTTCATTGTTTAGCTGGCTGGCTCCCTAGCTGACACTATTATTCATATCCCTGAACCATTTGCTTTTCTAGTTAGAGCCTAATGTTAGTAAGCTAACATTTGAACCTGGTTGGTTAGCTCCCAGCACTGTGGTCATTGTTGTTTGGCTGGCTCGTTAGCTGAGGTTATTATTCGAATCCCAGAGCTGTTTGCTTTTCTAGTTAGAGCCTAATGTTAGCTAACATTGAACCTGGTTAGTTAACTCCCAGCATATTCATGCAGGGTAGTAATGACATGATGTGGCACTGTGTTCATTATTGTTTAACTAGCTAACATTTAACKTGGTTGATTAGCTCCCGGCACTGTGTTCTTTATTGTTAAACTAGCTAACATTAGCTGGCTGGCTCGTTAGCTGATGTTATTATTTGTATCCCAGAGCTGTTTGCTTTTCTATTTAGAGCCTAATGTTAGCTAGCTAACATTGAACCTGGTTGGTTAGCTGCCAGCACTGTGGCATTGTTGGCACTGGGTTCATTGTTGTTTAACTAGATAACGTTAACTAGGTGGCTCGTTAGCTCACGTTACGTGACTTGTGCCCAACACCCATTCAATATGGCCGGTGTCAGTAAAAGTCTGCAAAGAGCGTAATGAAATTGTTGCCAGCAGAGCTAGTTAGGCAGTTTTCATGTTATCCATAGGTAAACAAATCATCGGCCAGAGTGTCAAGTGTGCCTCTGAACGCCCCGAGAGCGAAACGAGATGGGTCGGGCTAAAGCTGAAGAGGGTGTGAACGATGCTGAATGGGTGTAGACAAAGATGAGCTCTAGATACCAAAACATTAAAAGTGAATCAGATTTCAAAGCAGAATTACTTTCCCATTGTTCCTCAAATGRGATGTATGATGTACCATTTTGTAGCTCTGAGTCTCTACTTTTATCCAATGTAAAAAAAACAGCATTTCAAATTTTGCTACGTAAGACCGAATCCAGGTGGTGAGTCACATTTTATATTTGAGTTTCTTCAAAGTAGCCACCCTTGCRTAGATGACAGCTTTGCACACTCCTGGCATCCTCTCAACCAGCTTCATGAGGTGGTCAACTGGAATGCATTTCAATTAATAGGTGTGCCTTGTTCAAAGTTAAATTGTAGATTTTTTTCCCTTCTTAATGCGTTTGAGCCAGTCAGTTGTGTTGTGACAAGCTAGGTGTGGTATACAGAAGACAGCCCTATTTGGTAAAAGACCAAGTCCATCTCAAATAAGCAAAGAGAAAAAACAGTCCATCATTACTTTAAGACATGAAGGTCAGTCAATACTGAAAAGGTCAAGAACTTTGAAAGTTTCTTCAAGTGCAGTCGCAAAAACCATCAGGCGCTATGATGAAACTGGCTCTCATGAGGACCACCACAGGAAACTAAGACCCAGAGTTACCTCGGCTGCAGAGGATAAGTTCATTAGAGTTAATGGCATCTCAGATTGCAGCCCAAATAAATGCTTCGCGGAGTTCAAGTAACATACTGTACATCTCAAGATCAACTGTTCAGATGAGACTGCGTGAATCAGGCCATCAAGGTTGAATTGCTGCAAAGACACCACTACTAAAGGACACCAATAAGAAGAAGAGACATGCTTGGGCCAAGAAACACGAGTAATGGACATTAAACGTGGAAATCTGTCCTTCGGTATGGTGAGTCCAAATTTGAGATTTTTGGTTCCAACCGCCATGTCTTTGTGAGACGCAGAGTAGGTGAATGGATGATCTCCACGTGTGTGGTTCCCACCGTGAAGCATGGAGGAGGATGGTATGGGGGTGCTTTGCTGGTGACACTGTCTGTGATTTATTTGGAATTCAAGGCACGCATGGCTACCACAGCATTCTGCAGCAATAAGCCATCCCTTCTGTCATTTGTTTTTCAACAGGACAATGACTAAGGGCTATTTGTAAGGGCTATTTGACTAAGAAGGATAGTAATGGAGTGCTCCATCAGATGACCTGGCCACCACAATCACCCGACCTCAACCCAATTGAGATGGTTTGGGATGAGTTGGACTGCTAAGTGAAGGAAAAGCAGCCAAGTGCTCAGCATATGTGGGAACTCCTTCAACTGGTGGAAAAGCATTCCAGGTGAAGCTAGTTGAGAGAATGCCAAGAGTGTGCAAAGCTGTCATCAAGGCAAAGGGTTGCTACTTTGAATAATCTCAAATCTAAAATATATTTAGATTTGTTTAACACTTTTTTGGTTACTACATGATTCCATATGTGTTCAAATCAAATGTTATTTGTCACATGCGCCGAATACAACAGTTGTAGACCTTACGGTGAAATGCTTACTTACAAGCCCTTAAACCAACAGTGCAGTTTTAAGAAAAATAAGTGTTAAGTAAAAAATAAAAATTTTATTATCAACTAATTAAACAGCAGCAGTAAAATAACAATAGCGAGGCTATATACAGTACAGGGGGTACCGGTACAGAGTCAATGTGCAGGGGCACCGGTTAGTCGGGGTAATTGAGGTAATATGTACATGACATTACATAGATAATAAACAGAGAGTAGCAGCAGCGTAAAAGAGGCAGAGGGGGAGGGGGGGCAATGCAAATAGTCTGGGTAGCCATTCGATTAGCTGTTCAGGAGTCTTATGGCTTYGGGGTAGAAGCTGTTAAGAAGCCTTTTGGACCGAGACTTGGCGCTCCGGTACCGCAGCAGAGAAAACAGTCTATGACTAGGGTGGCTGGAGTCTTTGATAATTTTTAGGGCCTTCCTCTGAGGTCTAGTGATGTACTGGGCCGTACGCACTATCCTCTGTAGTGCCTTGTGGTCGGATGCCGAACAGTTGCCATACCAGGCAGTGATGCAACCAGTCAGGATGCTCTCGATGGTACAGCTGTAGAACCTTTTGATTATCTGAGGACCCATGCCAAATCTTTTCAGTRTCCTGAGGGGAAATAGGCTTTGTCGAGCCCTCTTCATGACTCTCTTGGTGTGTTTGTTGGTAATGTGGACGCCAAGGAACTTGAAGCTCTCAACCTTCTCCACTACAGCCCCGTCGATGAGAATGGGGGCGTGCTCGGTCTTCCTTTTCCTGTAGTCCATCTCCTTTGTCTTGATCACATTGAGGGAGAGGTGCCAGGACTATTTCATAGTTTTGATGTCTTTACCATTATTCTGCAATGTAGAAAGTAGTACAKATTTAAGAAAAACCCTTGAATGAGTAGGTGTGTCCAAACTTTTTACTGGTACTGTAAAATGACTCCCAACTTAGAACGCAGCCACCTTAGTAATGTAGCTAGTTTGCTAGTTAGCTGCTGTAGCATGTCATTCTGGGACAAGGAGCGTTTTAGCTATCAGTTTATTTTAAGTAATCATTTAACACTACAAAAATCTATAGAACAAATAGTGTAAAGCTAATCCCGTCATCAAGGCAGGACCCACTAATTTCATTCGTACTGGTAAAAAATAAATACCACATTATCCCTGTCAATAGTTGGAGTAGGACGATGACAGAGCACCCTGCCTTAGACTGTCAGGATGGTCATTTTCTCGCTGACAAACTACATTCCTTTGCTGTGATGATTTATTTGATTAATTCTTGTCTCTCACATGATCTATTCAGCTCTCCTATGTTCTGCTCCCAGAGATCAACCAAGTGCTATTTGAAACAGCCCTGCCCTCACTATTTAGAAATTGGGACCACATATGCATTTGCCTGTTGTCTTTTCTTTGTAGATTTTGTCTTACACAGTCTAGCGCATATTAGAGTTCAACACCCACTACAGATATACATGCTTGTTTGAGCATCTCAAAGACTAAATTCAATGTAGAATCAGGTTAACAGGTGACAGGTTATTTTACTATTGTAACATGCGGTGGCAGAATTCTATTGTCCCCGTCAGGAGCCCAGGCTTTTGCCATAGATTATAGACATCTCGCACTTTAGATTAKATTCTGCTAAGGCACTTGTCTCTCTCTACATCAGTCAGCTACATTGGTGACCAGGGTGGGATCCTTTTGATACGCCTACAGGGCCTGGACACAAAAATGCTCCTAGAGAGAATACTGAAGCATGCGTTGATGACAGTTCTACAGTCTCCATCAGAGGCAGAGATCTTAAAGCTCTCATTTCTGGATTGCAACATTGTAAAATTATGCCCTCCATGGCACTTGAAATAAATTGATTGGTAGGTTACACTATATTTCGATACTTCAGATACTGCCTCAAACGCCTTTGTTATTTGTCTATGGACTCTATAAATGGTGAAACACTATTTGTGATGGTGTTCTTTGTTTGAATGTATATGGCTGAACCGTACATTATGGAAATGATGTCTCACACTCAGTCATAGTTAGTAGAATAATGAATGTATTGGCAAGATTTTTGCACCGTGAACTTTTTAAAAGGTAAGTTAATCATTTAAACCGCCTAAATATACTTATATTCACTGAACATTTAGTATTTGAAAAATGTATTTGTCAACTCTTTCTATAATCCTACGAGCTGTTTATCATTCTCGATACCTTATCCCAATGCATCCAACATGATGCATTAATTGGGCGAAGATAACAAATGATCAACAATATCCTCTCTGTTAACACCTGCTGCACACTAGCCTACAATAAAAGCTAGCTATCTAGACCATGGGAAAACCAGTGCTCGCTATTGTGCAAGTGACCTGTCGGCCTTCAAGAAGGTGGACGTTTCCATACGTTTTTGTTAAAATGGTCCCACCCATTGCAAGTCAAAATGTGATTGGTTTAGTCGGTTGTCACTGWAAAATTCTGCCCTTATACAGTTGAATAGCAGATGCCTTTAATCTAGCTTCTGAGGGCCTAGCCAACTGCTGACTTGTGCTAGATGTATCTCCCCAGAGACCTCCAAAGAAAAATCCTGATTGAATATTTTTTTCTCTTCAGTGTTCACCCTTTCCTTTCTAATAAAAAAATGAAGATATTAAATCAGAATATAATTGAAAATAATGAATTAGAATATCATTGAAATATTATTGAARATATTAAATAAAAAAATAAATACAAATATTTGTATAGATGCTTAAGCCTTCTTTGAAGGGTTCCCCACTGCACATACTGGTAAGTGGTTCCAGGTGGAAAGAGGGAAACACAACAAAATTATTAGAAGTTCTGAACCACTTTTCCAAAGCTGCAGTGCTGCAGTTAGTGCCAAGTTCTATAAGACAGAGAGGAGGCTGAATGCTGCTAACTCTAGCTGCCTCACCAATCTCATGGTGGATAAAGGACGGATTCRCTAAGTAAGACAAAGTGATGTGTCTGAGACGGATCAGACTTATCAAGGAGTGTAGCATYGGAAGACATTCTTGAGCAGGGGTGTCAAACTCATTCCATGGAGGGCCTAGTGTCTGCTGGTTTTTGTTTTTTCCCTTAAATGAAGACCTAGACAACCAGGTGTGGGGAATTCCTTACTAATCAGTGACCTTAATTCATCAATCAAGTACAAGGGAGGAGCGAAACCCAGCAGACACTCTGTGGAATGAGTTTGACACATGTTCTAGAGTATGTAACATGGGAAGACATTATAAAGTAGGCTCTTAACAGATTGCACATGGCAGAYATTGGTTGATCGGACTGATATGAGTGAAGAGAAGTTGAGAAGTTCCAGGGTTCTTTGCTTTCAGGATGAAAGACAGTGAGCTCTCTGCACCTTAGCAACAAGATATCAAATCAAAGTGTATTTGTCACGTGCACTGAATACAACAGGTGTAGACCTTACAGTGAAATGCTTACTTACAGGCTCTAACCAATAGTGCAAGAAAGGTATTAGGTGAACAATAAGTAAAGAAATAAAACAACAGTAAAAAGACAGGCTATATACAGTAGCGAGGCTATAAAATTTGCGAGGCTACATACAGACACCGGTTAGGCAGGCTGATAGAGGTAGTATGTCCATGTAGATATGGTTAAAGTGACTATGCATATATGATGAACAGAGAGTAGCAGTAGCGTAAAAGAGGGGTTGGGGGGCACACAATGCAAATAGTCCGGGTAGCCATTTGATTACCTGTTCAGGAGTCTTATGGCTTGGGGGTAAAAACTGTTGAGAAGCCTTTTTGTCCTAGACTTGGATATGGTTTCCCATCCCTTTAATGACGGGATAAAGGTTGTTATTTTCCATGACTGATATTCCTGATAGGCAAAGCTAGTTTTTCAGAGTAGTATCCAGGAAAAAAACAAACATGCCTAATCAGTCCATTTGAACAACATTTAAAAACATGATGTATATTCAAGCCTGATGATCACCATTGATGATTCGCTCATTGATACACAGTCCTTTTAATTACAAGATTTCCTCTGAAGTGAGAGAAAATGTGATTTGCCCAGACAATTTYATAATGTGTGAGGACAAAAGTGCACAATGCGAAATGAAAGCAGCACATGAAAGGACTTTTTTATTTTGAAAAAATAAAGTGATGTGGTGTGAGCCGGGACCGCTTGAGGAGAGGTGGTATTGGAATAAAAGTATTCACAGAGAAAATTCAGAGAGCCCTATCGCCAGCGCAGAGCAGGSCCACAGAAGCAAGGCAGGCACCATTAGACTTATGTTTATATAACCCCAAATCAGATCTGAGGGGGTTATACACAAATGCGTGTGTACAATGTGCACACACACACAGTGAATGAGTATCTGTCTGTTGGAGAAGTCCCTGGGAATAGCTCTGTCAGATAAAGACAGAGCCAGGCTGAGGAATGGCTAAATGGAGAAATGGGGTCCAGCCTTCTTCTTCCCATTACTGAGCTGCTGAGCCTGCCAATCAGTTCAGTGCCCAGGACAGTGTGTCTACTGTCTGAAGGGAGTCACAGTAAGCCTTATCGGGCTCTAGGTAGTGTGATTGTGTGTGTGTGTGTGTGTGTTGGAGGGTCCTGGGTAAGCTTAAAGCGAGGGGCTGTGAGTATGGTCTTACTGTATCCAGGAGAGTGTGACCATGGTGAGGCTTTGGTAAGCCTAATAAGGTCCTGGGCACTGAGCATAGCGATGGTCAGCGTAAGCCTCTCAAGGGGAGAACGACTGCTATGGTCCTGTTGGGGTTACATGAGGCTTGTATTTCTGGGGGTTGGGAAGCTGTGTGTCCATAGGGGGTTAGAACGAAGCTCACTGATTCCATGTCAGCAGCATGTGTTTTAGAGGGGGTCAGTGCRTGTATTGACGAGCCAGGGTAAGTATGCTGTCAGCGATTTATGGAACGCTTCACCTGGCCATAGCGTAACCATCTTGGGTCAGGTGAAGCGTTTTAAGCTGTAGGTGACTTGTTTCCATAGGTTAGGGCTAKCATTGATTGCCCCAGAGCACAAATCATTTAAGTCAGGGTCAGCTTAGATGGGCCTAGGTTAGCCATGTAAGAGGAGGTTAGTCAGGTATTACAGAATTACTGTATGTTTGTCCTGTAAATCATGGAAGAGGGATGGCAATAAGGGTAGTCAGGAATGGCAGAGTGTGTCGTTAAAGTGGGCTGTGATGGTTCAATACTGTAATACTCCACTGTGACCCTGAGCAGTGTGTCTACAATCCCATACCACCTATCACTGTTCTTTTCTTCTCACTTCTGCTTGTGTGGCCTTCTCAGTGAAACCAGCTCTTCTCTGACTTTTTTGAAAGTGACTTTGAGTACCTAAGCATGTAGGCTGAGTTAATGCAGGCCATGTTCAGAAAGGGGAGAGAGGGGTACTTGGGTTTTCAATAAAGCTCTGGTAATGCGTTTTGTAATGCATTGGTTATACTTCACAGTAAAAACCCATTCCGTTCCTTGGCCATGCAGCCCTGTGCAATTCTTCCTAAATTGCCTTTTCTCCTAGCCATTCGTTATGCTTTCCACTCCAGCGCTTCGCCATCATTTATTCATTTGATGAAACAACAGGTGCGCCAAAACAAAACAACACACAGAGACACACGTACGCATGTACGCGCACACAAAGACACACACATATGTGAACACACACAGGCACACACGCAAGCACGTACACGCAAACACATCTCACCCACGGATTAATAGGTAGACGGATGGATGGTGTAGGAACAGATGGATGGATAGCTGAATGGACAGAAGGACAGATGGGAGCAACACTATTATCATCATTCTGATTTCAACATCCAACAAAAGTCAAATGCGTTGGTTAATAAAGACGCCATGGCCTCCGAGAAAAGTTGAATAAAAGGGAAAGAGAAAGAAAGAAGTGGACCAGAGAGTTAGTGATTCTTATYATGTGAAACTCCATTTTGTTCCTCCTGCTTCCCTTTCATACAGGCAGGCCCATTATGGACAGGATAATGTGTTTGTGTGGTGGCAGGGAAATGGGTCTGCTTTGTTTAGGCTGGTGTCAGCCTTGATGAAAAAGTGTCATCGACTTGGAATGGGCTTGCAGCAGTCTCTGTCTCGGTCTCTGTCGCCGCGCTCAGCAGATGATAACCATTGATCGCTCACCAGAGAGAAAGATAGGAATGGGAAAAGGAGGAGAAAGAGAGAGACAGAGATGACTAGTGAAAGAGAACAGGAAGTGACAGGATTTCATCTGCAAATGTGACTTGGCGGTTAGATTTTGARGAACAGATGTCTCTGTTAACATTGTTCACTGAGAACATTTAATTGATGAGAAAAGTAGTTAATAGCACAAAAAATATATAAATTCAAAAGCCATTGCAGGGAAAACATCGATCTCAAAACAGAACAGTACTCGCTGAAACTAAATTGAAAYAATTAACCCCAAAATCCTCCTATTCATCTATCCCTATGACCCCTCTATCTCTCCATTCCTCTGCCTCTCCCCTCTTCCACCCGTCTATCCATCCACAAGCACCTCCGCATCTGTACCCCTCCACCCCACCTCCCCCGTGCCCCTGATATTGCATGAGTTCATGCTGAGCTCCAAAAACCCGTCCCAAAACCACCACTCAATATTCCATGACAAGGAGCGAAAAGGGCCGGTGTCATTTTYAGTTCTAATTCACTGTGACTCTGCAAAATCCTTTTAGCGACACTAGCGACAGCCACGGCTCWTTGGAGTCGATAAAGGTGGCACTTCCGTAATGGTAATGGCTCCCTCGTGGCCTGTAGAATGCCATAACTTGATTGTCTGGTCAATTGATAGGGACCTTCGGTCAGTACAGTACTGATCCGCCGTGTGCCTTGGACTTTTCCCCATCCCTGTCTTGGGGAACGTAATGAGTGTTTGCCGACATTGATTTTCTATGCTGTCAACCGCCCCTTTTAGTGGTTTTCATATGTAAATACTGTGTGAGATTTGACATGTAGTGGATAGAACATGTGGATGGATGGACACACACACTCACACATAATATACCATTATGTCTGCTTCTGTAGATATACTGCCATTTGTTTTCATCCAGTATCGATAACCAATCATAGCCAATCAATCTCAGGGGATTAAAACCTCTTGCCACTATAGGGGGTGCTGTTTCAACTTCGACATTTATTGTTCCCAATTTAAACGGCCTCGTACTCAATTCTTGTTTGTACAATATGCATATTATTATTACTATTGGATAGAAAACACTCTCTAGTTTCTAAAACCGTTTGAATTATATCTGTGAGTAAAACAGAACTCATTTTGCAGCAATCTTCCTGATCAGGAAGTGGAAAATCTGAAAACGATGCTCTGTTCTAGGGCCTGCCTATAAATGGGCTTGATACGTATTAGTATACATGCACGTCATACACCTTCCACTAGATGTCAATAGACAGTGAGAGAAGAAATGGAGTGTTTATCTTGGTCTGAGGTGGAATAAAAGCTCTTGGCATGACGTGTCACCCATTTCCTGTTTTCTGGAAAGCGCGAGAAGGAGCCTGGGATTGCCTTCTGGAAAGCTGTCGTTATAGACCACTAATATCTCCGGCTTTGATTTTATTTGATAAATGTGACAATATCATCGTAAAGTATGTTTTTTCAATATAGTTTTATTAGATTATTGAACATTTTTCGGGACGTTAGGCGTGTTGCGTTATGTGCCTTTGTTCAGGAAGGAGAGCTTCGCGCTACTTTGCTAGCTTTCCGTGCTAATTGACTGGAGAAGAGGACGTTCTAAAACCAAACAACGATTGTTCACGACAAAGGACCAACTGGTACAACATTCTGATGGAAGATCATCAAAAGTAGGACCCATTTTATGATGCTATTTCATATATCTGTCGAACATGTGTACTATTAGGTTGCGCCCAGATTTTGGGCACGCTCTCGCTATAACATAAGCTGGATGTCGTAATGAAGTTATTTTTAGAATTCTAACACGCCGATTGCATTAAGAACTAGTGTATCTATCATTTCCTATACAACATGTATTTTTTAGTCATGTTTATGAATAGTTATTTGGTCAGAATAGGTGAGTTTTAGAAAAATATCCGCACATTCTGGCACATTCTGGGAAAAAGATGCTACATTAGCACAATGTATAACCACTGATTTCAGCTCTAAATATGCACATTTTAGAACAAAACATAAGTGTATGTATAACCTGATGTCATAGGACTGTCATCTGATGAAGGTTTATGAAGGTTAGTGAAAATTAATATATTTTGCTTGTTTATTCGCTATCGCTAACGTGCCTATTGCTATCGCTAACGTGCCTTGATGAATGAATGCCGTAGGCTATTGTAGTAAGCTAATATAATGCTATATTGTGTTTTCGCTGTAAAACACTTAAAAAATCGGAAATATTGGCTGGATTCACAAGATGTTTGTCTTTAATTTGCTGTACACCATCGATTTTTCAGAAATGTTTTATGACGAGTATTTAGGTATTTCACGTTGGTCTCTATAATTACTCTGGCTGCTTCGGTGCTATTTGTGACGGTGGCTGCAATGTAAAACTACGATTCATACCTATGAATATGCACATTTTCGAACAAAACATAAATGTATTGTATAACATGATCTTATAATTTGTAAGTCGCTCTGGATAAGAGCGTCTGCTAAATGACTTAAATGTAAATGTATAAGACTGTCATCTGATGAAGTTGTTCAAAGGTTAGTGATTAATTTTATCTCTATTTGTGGGTTTTGTGAAAGCTATGTTGGCGGTGAAAACATGGCGTTGTGTGTTTGGCTAACAAATATAGCTAACATAAATATATATTGTGTTTTCGCTGTAAAACATTTTTAAAAATCGGACATGTTGGCTGTATTCACAAGATGTTTATCTTTCATTTGCTGTATTGGACTTGTTAATGTGTGGAAGTTAAATATTTCCCAAAAATATTTTTGAATTTTGSGCGCTGCGAAGGAATGCGGAATGTTGTGGGTGTTCTGCTAGCGGAACCCCGGGGCGAGAAAGGTTAAASCATTTTCTAGGTCTGAGTCCACTTTCAAAAAGCCATTTCAAATTTTGCTACATAAGACTGAATTGAATCAGTCGGTCACATTAGAGTGGCCTTTTATGGTCCCCAGCACATTGTGCACCTGTGTAATGATCATGCTGTTTAATCAGCTTCTTGACATGCCACACCTGTCAGCTGGATGGATTATATCGGCAAAGGAGAAATGCTCATTAACAAATCAAATCAAATGTATTTATATAGCCTTTCTTAATCAGCTGATATCTCAAAGTGCTGTACAGAAACCCAGCCTAAAACCCCAAACAGCAAGCAATGCAGGTTGTAGAAGCACGGTGGCTAGGAAAAAACCTCCCTAGAAAGGCCAAAACCTAGGAAAAACCTAGAGAGGAACCAGACTATGAGGGGTGGCCAGTCCTCTTCTGGCTGTGCCGGGTGGAGATTATAACAGAACATGGCCAAGATGTTCAAATGCTCATAAATGACCAGCATGGTCAAATAATAATAATCACAGTAGTTGTCGAGGTGGAACAATCAGCACCTCAGGAGTAAATGTCAGTTGGCTTTTCATAGGCCGATCATTACAGAGTATCTCTACCGCTCCTGCTGTCTCTAGAGAGTTGAAAACAGCAGGTCTGGGACAGGTAGCACGTCCGGTTAACAAGGTCAGGGTCCATAGCCGCAGGCAGAACAGTTGAAACTGGAGCAGCAGCACGGCCAGGTGGACTGGGGACAGCATGGGTCATCATGCCAGGTAGTCCTGAGGCATGGCCCTAGGGCTCAGGTCCTCCGAGAGAGAGAAAGAAACAAAAGAGAGAAAGAGAGAGAGCATAACTCTTACAATTCACACCAGGAACACCGGATAAGACAGGAGAATACTCAGATTATAACAGACTGACCCTACCCACCCGAATGAGAGGGGTGACCTTGCATATTGTATTGTTAAAACGAGAGCACTGCCTTGGATCTTTAACTGTAAAAAACCCTTGCTCCCTCGGTCTCAAACCTGGATTTGATCTGAAGCCATTCTTGGTGATTGTTTGTGACTTTGCCATTGTGGTTGTTTAGTAGGCTTGTGTGTAGTGAGTCTATGATCGTATGCTCATCCCATTTGATTTATTGTATGCTGCTCTTTCTATGCCTTTTAATATTTGAGGAAATAACCAATGAATATGAGCCACTTTGGCCATGATTACAGACCCTGTGTGTCTTGACACTATATATAAACGAGTCTCCCGCAGTTGTCTGTGATTGTACCTGATGAAGACAGCTTGCCTGTCGAAACGTTGGTAAATTAATATTTTGGCATCTGAGCTCCTAGAGTGTGCGGCTCTCCTTTATTTTTAATGACCTTAGCCCCCCGGCACTAAACTACTGCAGCATAAATACTGGAGGCTGAGACAGGAGGGGTCAGGAGACACTGTGGCCCCATCCGATGATACCCCCGACAGGGCCAAACCAGGCAGGATATAACCCCACCCACTTGGCCAAAGCACAGCCCCCAGACCACTAGAGCGATATCTTCAACACCAATTACCATCCTGAGACAAGGGCCGAGTATAGCCCACAAGATCTCCGCCACGGCACAACCCAAGGGGGGACGCAAACCCAGACAGGAAGATCCACGTCAGTGACTCAACCCACTCAAGTGACGCACCCCTCCTAGGGACGGCAAAGGAAGCCCAGTAAGCCAGTGACTCAGCCCCTGTAATAGGTTAGAGGCAGAGAATCCCAGTGGAGAGAGGGGAACCGGCCAGGCAGAGACAGCAAGGCGGTTCGTTGCCTCCAGAGCCTTTCCGTTCACCTTCACACTCCTGGGCCAGACTACACTCAATCATATGACCTACTGAAGAGATGATGTCTCAGTAAAGACTTAAAGACCGAGTTGCTCTCTCACATGGGTAGGCAGACCATTCCATAAAATTGAGCTCTATAGGAGAAAGCCCTGCCTCCAGCGTTTGCTTAGAAATTCTAGGGACAATTAGGGGGCTGCGTCTTGTGACCATAGCGTACGTGTAGGTATGTACGGCAGGACCAAATCGAAAGATAGGTAGGAGCAAGCCCATGTAATGCTTTGTAGGTTAGCAGTAAAACCTTGAAATCAGCCCTTGCCTTAACAGGAAGCCGGTGTAGGGAGGCTAGCACTAGAGTAATATGATCACATTGTTTGGTTCTAGTCAGGATTCTAGCAGCCGTATTTAGCATAATGAAGTTTATTTAGTGCTTTATCCGGGTAGCCGGTGTCATGACGTTGGCCTGTGGGTAAGGTTTATGACCACCCCCATAAAAACCTTTCTCCCTTCCCTCTCTTGACTCGACTGAGGGACTCTTGAATAGCCTTTGTTAAACATAGAGAGTCTGGGAACATCAAACAAGTGAGGGAAAGGAACCATATTTTCGGTAATAGAACCAGTTGAAAATATGCGTTGGTACTTAATGAATATGATGTCAGTTCGGTTGTCATCTGAGACATTATGACTGATGACAACTGACTGTAAACTGTAGTTATCAGATTCACATGGAATTGTTGTGCAATTTAAATGAAACGATTTGTGAAATGTAATTTTAGCTTCCAAATGAGAGAATTGGGTATTCATAAGATTAGAGCTCTGCTCAATCAGTTGCCCGCGCCTGTGAAGAGACATGTGTTATAAACTATGAAACACACCCTTCTCTCCTCCACTATATAAGCCCTTGATGAAAATGTAACCTCCTGTTCGGGTACATTAGGAGACGGTCCGATGTCAGAAGGTTCAGATAATAACTACAGAACGAAAGCCACCTCAGCGTGAGCTTTGGTTGCGAATGGTATGAAACTTTGAATCTTATTCGCTGCAGAAGTGATACCTCCTGTAAGGGTGTTGTCCTCTCTTACCTCAGCTGAGGAGAAGGAGAGAAGGATCAGTGGACCAAATACGGCAGCATTAGGGAAATAACCATCTCTTTACTTTGAAATGAATGGCAACACGAAAACAAACACTTACAAAATTACAAAACAAGAAAACGACGTAGACAAACCTGAACATGAATTAAACTAACTAAACGTAGAACTCACGGACAGGAACAGACTACATCAAAACGAACGAACAAGCCAAACAGTCCGTATGGTACATACATCGACGACACAGGAGACAATCACCCCAAACAAGCAGTGGAAACACCCTAACCTAAATATGATCTTAATTAGAGGAGAACGCAAAACACTGCCTCTAATTAAGAGCCATACCAGGCAAACCCAACCAACATAGAAACAGATAACATAGACTGCCCCACTTAAAACACATGCCCTGACCTAAACACATACAAAAACAACATAAAACAGGTCAGGACGTTACAGAACCCCCCCTCAAGGTGCGAACGCCGGGCGCACAAGCAACAAAGTCCAGGGGAGGGTCTGGGTGGGCCAGTTTGACCACGTGGTGGCTCCGGCTCTGGACGCTGTCCCACACGACCTACGCTACTCCCCGCTTCTGTCTGTCC
>NC_036871.1:15813686-15914133 GCF_002910315.2 Salvelinus sp. IW2-2015
AAGTAGAGCATTGCAGTAATCTAACCTCAGACAGGGATGTTAGCAAATTTGTGCACACAATTTGAACAAAATAAGCTTTTTGTGTGTATGGAAAATTCCAGGGATCTTTTATTTCAACTCATGAAACATGGGACCAACAATATACAGTAGTACCAGTCAAAAGTTTGGACACACTACTCATTCGAGGATTCTTTATTTTTACAATGTCTACGTTGTACAATAATAGTGAAGACATCAATACAAAGTACACAATGGAATCGTATTAATATCAAAATATATGTTATATTTGAGATTCTTCAAAGTAGCCACCAATTTGCCTTGACGACAGCTTTACACACTCTTGGCATTCTCTCAACCAGCTTCACCTGGAATGGTCTTGAAGGAGTTCCCACATACCTGAGCACTTGTTGGCTGCTTTTCCTTCACTCTGTGGTCCAACCTCATCCCAAACCATCTCCATTGGGTTGAGGTTCGCGGTGATTGTGGAGGGCCAGGTCATCTGATGCAGCACTCCATCAATCTCCTTCTTGGTCAAATATCCTAACACAGCCTGGAGGTTTGTTGGTCATTGTCAGGATGAAAAACAAATGATAGTCCCACTAAGCGCAAACCAGATGGGATGGCGTATCGCTGCAGATTGCTGTGGTAGTCATGCTGGTTAGTGTGCCTTAAATTCTAAATAAGTCACAGACATTGTCTCCAGCAAAGCATCCCCACACCATCACACCTCCTCCTCTGTGCTTCACGGTGGTACCCACACAAGCGGAGATCATCCATTCACCTACTCTGCGTCTCACAAAGACACGGCAGTTGAAACCAAAAATCTCAAATTTGGACAGATTCCACCGGTCTAATGACCATTGCTCGTGTTTCCTGTCCCAAGCAAGTCTCTTCTTATTATTGATGTTCTTTAGTTAGTGGTTATTTGCAGCAATTTGACCATGAAGACCTGCTTCACGCAGTCTACTCTGAACAGTTGGTGTTGAGATGTGTCTGTCACTTGAACTCTGTGAAGCATTTATTTGGGCTGCAATTTCTGAGGCTGGTAACTCTAATGYACTTATCCTCTTCAGCAGAGGTAACTCTGGGTCTTCCTTTCCTGTAGCGGTCCCTGTGAGAGGAAGTTTCATCATAGCGCTTGATGGTTTTTGCGACTGCATTTTAATTATGGCAAGCCTAAATAAGTTCAGGAGTAAACATTTGCGTAACGAGTCACATAAGTTGCAAGGACTCACTCTGTGTCCAATAATAGTGTTTAACATGATTTTCTAATGACTACCTCATCTCTGTACCCCACACATACCATTATCTGTAAGGACCCTCATTTGAGCAGTGAATTTGACACTCAGATTCAAACACAAAGACCATGGAGGTTTTCCAATGCCTCGCGAAGAAGGTCACCTATTGGTAGATGGGTAAAGAAAATACAAATGACAGACATTGAATATCCCTTTGAGCATGGTGAAGATATTAATTACACTTTGGATACCTAGTCACTACAACAATACTTTATAACCTTTTATAACTCAATTGCCAGAAAGGAAGGAAGCTGCTTAGGGATTTCACCAAGACGCCAATGGTGACAGTTAAATAATTGAATGGCTGTGATAGGAGAAAACTGAGGATGGATTAACACCATTGTAGTTACTAGACAATACTAACCTAATTGGCAGAGAAAAATAGAAGGAAGCCTGTACAGAATAAAAATATTCCAAAGCATGCACTCTGTTTGCAACAAGGCACWAAAYTAATACTGCACAAAATGTGGCAAAGCAATTCACTTTTTGTCCTGATTACAAAGTGTTATGTTTGGGGCAAATACAACACATTACTGAGTACCACTCTCCATATTTTTAAGCATAGTGGTGGCTGTATTATTTTATGGGTATTCTTGTAATCGTTAAGGGTTGGAGAATTTGTTAGGATAAAAAAGAAATGGTGTCACGAACGACGTCGGGAGAAGGAGAAGAGSACCAAAGTGCAGCGTGGTAAGTGTTCATATTTTACTCAAATAAACTGAGTACTGAACAAAACAACAACGAAACGACAAACGAACAGTTCTGTAAGGTGAACACACAAAACAGAAAACAACCACCCACAAACACAGGTGGGAACAGGCTACCTAAGTGTGATTCTCAATCAGAGACAACGATAGACAGCTGCCTCTGATTGGGAACCATACCAGGCCAAACACATAGAAATACAAAACAAGGACAACATAGAACACCAGACATAGAATGCCAACCCAAACTCACGCCCTGACCAACCAAAATAGAGACAAATGACAAATGGAATCAAATCAAAGTTTATTTGTCACGTGCGCTGAATACAACCGGTGTAGACCTTAGTGAAATGCTTACTTACAGGCTCTAACCAAATCTGTAAAAAAGTTATTAGGTGAACAATAGGTCGGTAAAGAATAAAACAACAGTAAAAAGACAGGCTATATACAGTAGCGCGGCTATAGAAGTAGCAAGGCTAAATACAGACACCGGTTAGTCAAGCTGATTGAGGTAGTATGTACATGTAGATATGGTTAAAGTGACTATGCATATATGATGAACAGAATGTAGCAGTAGCGTAAAAGAGGGGTTGGTGGGTGGTGGGTGGGACACAATGTAGATAGCCCGGTTAGCCAATGTGCGGGAGCACTGGTTGGTCGGCCCATTTGAGGTAGTATGTACATGAATGTATAGTTAAAGTGACTATGCATATATGATAAACAGAGAGTAGCAGCAGCGTAAAAATAGGGGTTGGGGGGGGGCACAATGCAAATAGTTCGGGTTGCCATTTGATTACCTGTTCAGGAGTCTTATGGCTTGGGGGTAAAAACTGTTGAGAAGCCTTTTTGTCCTAGACTTGGCACTCCGGTACCACTTGCAATGCGGTGGTGTGCAATGCTGTGCTTCCATTTGTAGTCTGTAATAGTTTGCAAGCCCTGCCACATAAGACGAGCGTCGGAGCAGGTGTAGTATGATTCAATCTTAGCCCTGTATTGACGCTTTGCCTGTTTGATGGTTCGTCGCAGGGTATGGAGCTAAGCACAGGCAAAATCTTAGATTAAAACCTGGTTATCTGCTTTCAAACAGACACTGGGAGATGAATTCACCTTTCAGCAGGACAATAACCTAAAACACCAGGCCAAATCTACACAGGCGTTACTTACCAAGAAGACAGTCAATGTTCCTGATTGGCCGAGTTACAGTTTTGACTTAAATCTACTTGAAAATCTATGGCAAGACCTGAAAATGGTTGTCTAGCAATGATCAACGAAGAATTTTGAAAATAATTATCCAGGTGTGGAAAGCTCTTAGAGACTTAACCAGAAAGACTCACAGCTGTAATCGCTGCCAAAGGTGCTTCTACAAAGTATTGACTCAGGGGTGTGAATATTTATGTAAATGAGATATTTCTGTATTTCGTTTTCATTTTGTCATTATGGGGTATTGTGTGTATATGGATGAGAAAACAAATATATTTAATCACATTTTTATTCAGGCTCTAACACAACAACATTTGAAATAAGCCAAGGGGTTTGAATACTTTCTGAAGACATTTACATTACAATCTACTTCATTACAAAAATACTCCGGTATTATATTTGAAAAAGCATATACATCAACTAAGTTAGAAGGAAAACATTTATTCATACCAATAAAAAGCAGTTATGTTTGCACTTTCAATTCATTAGTATTTATATTCAAGCTGCTGCAGATGAGCATGAGGCTGCATGTGTTTAAAAACACTCGGAATACGCCTGGAATGTGGATGACAAGAGACACCATGCATCATATTCATYTGCCATGCATTGTAAATGTGCCAGTGCTTGGTGAGACAGCCTGCTGATAGGAATCTGATAATATTTGGATAAATAGAATAAAAACTGAGTGACGGTTTTCACTTCTCACAATATGAATGTCTGTCAGAGAGCTTCTGGACTGGAGTAATGCATATGCTGATTGTAAAGGGATTAGCTTGTTGACAGTAGAAGGGAATGTATGTTGATTGAATAGGGGTGGATAAGCTATAGGCTGGATCTGAATAAATGTTTGTTGATCATAAAGAAGTATATTGATTCCAGACACATCATTACATATCAGACTTCACGCTGTGCATAGGGCCCCACTGCTGCTATAGGGCCCCTGGCCAAGTCACTTTCACGAAGATATCATACGAACATGGCATAAGTCATGGAAAAATGTAAAGAATAATCTTCATAACTGCAACATTTTCTCGACAAACTCATGCAAAATGTGTAGAATTGCAAGATATCAGCTTTGAGCCATTCCACCTCAAAAACACAGGAAAGAGGATTTRGACACCCACCATCTCAGATTGTTCTGAAATCGCTTCTGTAGTTTTAYTAGGAACAGATACAATTTAGCATTCCTGAAACATTATTTTGTTGAAATATAATCTGATCTCTGAGAAATTAAGCTTATTGTTTGCAGCCAAAAAGGTCATTTTAATTTATAAGACATATAGTACCCAACATTCAATTTGGACCAAACGTGTTCCTACTAATGAGTAAGACATGAGGAATCCATAATTGTTCGGTCAAAAGCCACCCACGGACTCCCCATACCCCATACCCCATGCCGATCCCACCCCAACAACCAGTATACGGTATCAGTTCTCTATATTTAACAAGTAGTATGAAGCTGTGGCTTGGAGTGTTGCTTCTCCATACTATATAATGTATTCCCTGTGAATCTGGTGATGTTATTTTTCCGCTGCTCAGAGAAATTAGTAATTGAAGTCGCTTGCATTATTTACTATGAGGGCACGGTGCAAGACCCAAATGCAAACACGGGAGACAGATGGTTCGAGTCTCTGATATTTATTATAATACAAGGGGCAGGCAAGAAAATGGTTGTGGAGAGGCAAAAGATCATAAACAAGGTCAGTGTCCAGGAGGTACCGAGTGGCAGGCAGGCTCGAGGTCAGGGCAGGCAGTATGGTCAGGCAGGCGTGTTCAGAGTCAAGGCAGGCAAGGGTCAAAACCAGGAGGACTAGCAAAAGAGATAAGAAAAAGCAGACACACGGAAAAACACGCTGGTTGACTTGACGAACTGGCAACCGACAAACAGGGAACACCGGAATAAATACCCAGGGACTAATGTGGAAAACGGGTGACACCTGGAGGTGGGTGGAGACAATCACAAAGACAGGTGAAACAGATCAGGGCYTGACAATTTACCATAAAGTAGTGTGAAAGTACCAGTTTACACCACTCGATGAAGCTGTTCCTACTTTAATGCCACACTCTTTTATCCATTTTGCTGCCCTCTCATGTTTATTAAATAGATKACAACATTTATTTTGCGTCTTTGGGTAGAAAAGTGATAGATTTGTCTCATTATGAAAATAAATAGTGTGGTCATCCTCACAATTCAATCCAGTCCTCACTGAAAACAAATCKATTTTTCTTGGCATTCGAATGCTTCAACCCAACTCTCCTTGAATAATCCAACATGTGATTAAAAACAGATAAACACACTAACCTACATACAGTGATGCCCAAGACCACCTTATCGTAAATTGAGACATAATTATTTTCCCCTCCCCCCAATACAATCTAGACTCTATTGTCTCCAGGTAAATGTTCTTCTCTAGGAAGTAACGCTAGAATCAGCCGATGCCAATGAGATACATGGACACTGAAAAGACAATATAAAAGAGGAAATAAAGCATGTAAGTCAATAATTGTGAATTGTTCTATGTGTGTGTGGGCGAGAGGGTGTCAGTGGGTGTATGTGTGGGTATGTGTCCGTGTATATGAATGGGAGAGTGAAGGCAGGTGAATATGAATAAATCAAATCAAACTTTATTGATCACATGCGCCGAATAAAACAAGTGTAGACCTTACCATGAAATGCTTACTTACAAGCCCTTAACCAACAATGCAGTTCAAGAAAGAGTAAAAAATATTTACAAAACAAGCTAAAGTAAAAAATTATAACAAGTAACACAATAGAATAACAATAACGAGGCTATATACAAGGGGTTCCGGTACCGAGTCAATGTGCAAGGGTACAGGTTAGTCAGGTTAGTCAGGTCATTTTCACATGTAGGTAGGGGTAAAGTGACTATGCATAGATAATAAACAGCGAGTAGCAGCAGTGTAAAACCAAATGGGAGGGGGTCAATGTAATTAGTATGGGTGGCCATTTGATTAATTGTTCAGCGGTCTTATGGCTTSGGGTAGAAGCTGTTAAGGTGCCTTTTGGTCCTAGACTTGGCGCTCCGGTACCGTTTGCCGTGTGGTAGCAGAGAGAACAGTATTTGAGTTGGGTGACTGGAGTCTTTGACAATATGTGTAGGAGGGAGGGGGAGAATGGGTGTGAGGAAGCATAGGGGGATACCTCGCCAGTTGTACAACTGACTGCATTCAGCTGAAATGTGTCTGGCGCATATAACCCAACCCCTCTGAATCAGAGCGTTGCGGGGGGCTGTCTTAATCGACATCCACGTCATCGGCGCCCGGAGAGTAGTTGTTGTTGGGTGTTAACTGCCTTGCTCAGGGGCAGAACAATCGATTATATGACATAGGGTATACTGTAACTATGTACTGTATTTATACTATGATCCTCCCATTCTATGGAATGCCCACCGCCCTCATATATCATGTCTGATAAAATGTTTTACTTGGTTCTTCAATGATAGACAGAACAGATAAGGTTAACTTTGATTCTATACAAGAAAAAAAAGAAAAAATCAAATTTATTACATGAAATATGCATGGGCTCCATGATGGGGGCAAAAAAAAGCAAATGGTTCTCAAACACTTAAAGAGATTGGCAGCAGATGTCGTTTTCTTGCCAGAGTTACATTTAAAAAWATATATATATATACATGTTACATTTAAAGAGAAGCTGGGTTGGTGAGGCCTGTGCTGTCTCTTACTGTAGTAACAGCAGAGGTGTAGGCATCCTGATAAATAAGAATACAGCATTTTCCCTTATATCCCAGCACATGGACCAAGAAGGCCATTTTGAATTTRACCTTACATTGTGAAAATTACACATGGGTGTTTTAAGATAGAATTTGAGCTATATTAGATCAAATTCAAACAGGAACTATTATCTTAGCAGGTGAACTAAATCATACAGTTGTTAAGATTGACAGACGTAGCAATAAAAAAGGCAAATTTAAGGAGCCTCCAAAGCGGTTGAAAAATGTCATCTCTACAAATAATTGACAGAACACCTGGAGATTACCATTCCCAACTACAAAATACTAATCCTGTTTTTCTCAAAGTAAGAAAATCTATTCAAGAATTGACTAGATTTTGTTTCCAAAAATGCACTCTACAATTTACTGGATTCCAAAATTCATGATATAGTGATAATGGATCATTCTTAATTACACCAATAGAAAATACACTTAGCGACCAGAATTTGGAGAATAAACAAAGCACATGTTCTGGACCCAAAATGCATTAAATACATCATTTTTTTAAACCTTTGCCATTACAAATGTAGACATAGAGGACAGAGAAAAGCCGACCCCCGGTATAAGTGTAGATGTCTTCAAGGCGTGCATTAGGGGATGATAATCTTATACTCCCCAAAAATTCAATTGATTTAGAATGAAAAATAAATCCCTATTTTAGAAAAAACACATGAATAATCTTTACAATGTAAAGAAGAAAATACATTTCTGAACATAAGCAGGAATACKATTTTTTACTTTTGAAGATAGCCAACAACTAAATAAAGCATACTACTTAATCATCCTGTTGTGTTCGTTTAGGTTAATTAATTCTGTGTTCCCGGTCCAAAATGACCGCCCCATTATAGCTGATTATAAATCRATAYTAATACATATATTATCACCTAATGTTGTGTTAGATCTTTTTATCAAGTTAAGTTCTTGTGAACATTACACGTTTTTAACTTCTATTTGCTATTTATGGCCTGTAGGCCTCATTGACCTGAGCTTATACAACTCATTTTTGAGTAGAAAAAGCATAATGTACAGATTATTTTGACTATAACAAATACGCAGATGAAACATATATTTATCACAGACTACTTTCTCCTCTAATGCATCTTCACTGTCAGTTTCCTGGCCTCTCTCCTCACCAGTGTCATGATCAAAGACATGAAGAACCTCACATACATTTTATCGTTTGGTCATTGTGCTGCCACAGAACGAATTGTGAGCAAGGCCTCAAAAAAGCTTTATGTACCAGAACTGCGAGAAAAGTTCTATATACTGTATTATTGAAACAATGTTGCGATTGTTTGTGAAAATAACAACAGGTGTGGTTCCYTGGGGGAAAGACTCTATTGAGGAAAGGTTGCCATGTGTCACGTCCTGACCATAGTGCTTATGTGTTTTGCTTGTTTTKGTGTTGGTCAGGACGTGAGCTGGGTGGYCATTCTATGTTGTGTGTCTAGTTTGTCTGTTTCTGTGTRCYGCCTAATATGGTTCTCAATCAGAGGCAGCTGTCAATCGTTGTCCCTGATTGAGAATCATATATAGGTGGCTTGTTTTGTGTTGGGATTTTGTGGGTGGTTGTTTCCTGTGTCAGTGTTTGTGCCACACGGGACTGTGACGGTTAGTACGTTTGTTGTTTTGTATTTTGTGTATAGTTTTCTTGTTATTAAATCATGGAAACATACCACGCTGCACATTGGTCCTCCGATCCTTCTCGCCTCTCCTCGTCCGAGGAGGAGGAAGAGCTAGACTGCCGTTACACCATGGAAGCCAAGAAGGGGAGTGAGGTGTGTGTGTGTATGCTCAAACAAACATGCATGTGGCGGTCTGGGAGAGGAAGTGTGTCCATTTGATGAATGGGCATGTGCCTGAATTTAATACACTAATTGTAGTCTGACCCATTCATTTCTAATGACCGGTCATTTTTACCCTGGAACACCACAGGTGTACAAAAGTGATATAAAACACCCAAAATGTAATGAAAATCATCCAAATATATTTTGTGTGTTCAGGCGCCCAGTGTGGACAAAGTCATGGAATCTCATGACAATCAGATTAAATTAACTACATTTTTCAGTGAGAAAATTTGTAAATCGGTTCAATTCAGATGCTCTCATTTGTTGACTTCTGTAACCGTAAAAGCATTGGTTTCATGCATGCTAACATTAGAAGCCTTCTCCCTCAGTTTATTTTATTCACTGCTTTAGCACACTCCGCGAACCCGGATGTCCTAGCCGTGTCTGAATCCTGGCTTAGGAGGGTCACCAAAAATCCAGAAATTTTCATCACTAACTATAACATTTTCCAATAAGATAGAACTGCCAATGGAGGCGGAMTTGCAATCTACTGCAGAGATACCCTGCAGAGTTCTGTCATACTATCCAGGTCTGTGCCCAAACAATTGGAGCTTCTACTTTTAAAAATCCACCTTTCCAGAAACAAGTCTCTCACCGTTGCCGCTTGTAATAGACCCCCCTCGGCCCCCAGTTGTGCCCTGGACACCATATGTGAATTGATCGCCCCCCATCTATCTTCAGAGTTCGTACTGTTAGGTGACCTAAACTGGGACATGCTTAACACCCCGGCCATCCTACAATCTAAGCTAGATGCCCTCAATCTCACACAAATCTTCAAGGAACCTACCAGGTACAARCCTAAATCCGTAACCATGGGCACCCTCTTAGATATCATCCTGACCAACCTGCCCTCTAAATACACCTCTGCTGTCTTCAACCAGGATCTCAGCGATCACTGCCTCATTGCCTGTGTGTGTACTGGGTCCGCGGTCAAACGACCACCCCTTATCACTGTCAACCGCTCCCTAAAACACTTCAGCGAACAGTGCCACATTAAAAAATTGTAAAACTAATAACAGATATAGCCCTTGGTTCACCCCAYACTTGACTGCCATTGACCAGCACAAAAACAAAGCATCGAATTAGCATCGAATAGCCCCTGCGATATGCAACTTTTCAGGGAAGTCAGGAACCAATATACTCAGTCAGTTAGGAACGCTAAGGCTAGCTTTTTCAAACAGAAATTTGCTTCCTGTAGCACTAATTCCAAAACGTTTTGGGACACTGTGAAGTCCATGGAGAACAAGAGCACTTCCTCCCAGCTGCCTACTGCACTGAGGATAGGAAACACTGTCACCACCGATAAATCTACGAAAATCGAAAATGTCAATAAGCATTTTTTCACGGCTGCCCATGCTTTCCACCGCCCCACCCCCCCCCCCCCCCTCCACTTCTCCTTCACTCAAATCCAGACAGCATATGTGCTGAAAGAACTGCAAAATCTGGATCGCTACAAATCAGCTGGGCTAGACAATCTGGACCCTCTCTTTCTAAAATGATCTGCCGAAATTGTTGCAAACCCTATTACTAGCCTGTTCAACCTCTCGTATCGTCTGAGATCGCCAAAGATTGGTAGGTTGCAGCGGTCATCCCCCGCTTTGACCCAAACTGTTATAGACCTAAATCCATCCTGCCCAGCCTTTCTAAACATTTCTAAAGCCAAGTTAATAAACAGACCACCGACCATTTCGAATCCCACCGTACCTTCTCCACTATGCAATCTGTTTTCCGAGCTAATCATGGGTGCACCTCAGCCACGCTCAAAGGTCCTAAACGATATCATAACCGCCATCGATAAAAGACAGTACTGTGCAGCCGTCTTCATCGACCTGGCCAAGGCTTTGACTCTGTCAATCACCGCATTCTAATCGGCAGACTCAGTWGCCTTGYCTTCTCAAGTGACTGCCTCACCTGGTTCACCAACAACTTCACCCAGATAGAGTTCAGTGTGTCAAATCGGAGGGCCTGTTGTCCAGACCTCTGGCAGTCTCTATGGGGGTGCCACAGGGTTAAATTCTCGGGCCAACTCTTTTCTCTGTATATACTGTATCAATGATGTCGKTCTTGCTGRTGGTGATTCTCTGATCCACCTCTACGCAGARGACACTATTCTGTATACATCTGGCCCTTCTTTGGACAATGTGCTAACAAGCCTCCAAACGAGCTTCAACGRCATACAACACTGGCTTCTACTGCTCTTAAATGCTAGTAAAAATAAGTGCATGCTCTTCAACCAATTGCTGCCCGCACCCTCCRGCCCGACTAGTATCACTACTCTGGACGGTTCTGACTTAGAATATGTGGACAACTACAAATACCTGGGTGTCTGGTTAGACTGTAAACTCTCCTTCCAGACTCACATTAAGCATCTCCAATCCCAAATTTWAATTAGAATCGGCTTCCTATTTCATGCCGCCAAACATACCATCGTAAAACTGACTATRCTACCGATCCTTGACTTTGGCGATGTCATTTACAAAATAGCCCCCAACACTCTTCTCAGCAAACTGGATGCAGTCTATCACAGTGCCATGTGTTTTATCACCAAAGCCCCATATACTACCCACCGCTGTGACCTGTATGCTCTCGTTGGCTGGTCCTCACTACATATCCGTCACCAAACCCACTGGCTCCAGGTCATCTATAAGTCTTTGCTAGGTAAAGCTCCACCTTATTTCAGCTCACTGGTCACCATAGCAACACCCACCCGTAGCACGCGCTCCAGCAGGTATATTGCAATGGTCATCCCCAAAGCAACACTTACTTTGGCCGCCCTTCCTTCCAGTTCTCTGCTGCCAATGACTGGAACGGATTGCAAAAATCTCTGAAGCTGGAGTCTTATATCTCCCTCTCTAACTTTAAGCATCAGCTGTCTGAGCAGCTTACCGATCACTGTACCTGTACAGAGCCAATCTGTAAATAGCACACCCAACTACCTCATCCCCATATTATTACTTACCCTCTTGCTCTTTTGCACCCCAGTATCTCTACTTGCACATTCATCATCTGCACATCTATCACTCCAGTATTAATGCTAAATTGTAATTATTTTCGCCTCTAGGGCCTATTTATTGCCTACCTCCCTACTCTTCTACATTTGCACATACTGTACATAGATTTTTCAAAAATAAATTATATTGTGTTATTGGCCGTACATTTGTTTATTTGTAACTCTGTGTTGTTGTTTTTGTCGCACTGCTTTGCTTTATCTTGGCCAGGTCCCAATTGTAAATGAGAACTTGCTCTCAACTGGCCTACCTGGTTAAACAAAGGTGAAATAAATAAATAAATAAATAAAAATTGACCAGAACACAGCAGGAGAGTTAATGGCAAATAAACCTGGTAAATATCTCACAACATCCTAAATTAGTTATAATTTTAAATATCAAAAGGCAATAATTAGAAACAACAACTTGATTAATGACATTTTATTAAAACTTCTATGAATATGTATATAAATCAGAATTAAATTCTGATCTATCCATTGGATGGATCCTATAGCCTTCTTAGACTCAACAACTCTGATGCAATTATCAGCAGAAAAAAAATCATCACTAAAAACAGAGATCACCCAAGAAGAAATATTAGATAATGTTAAAACYTTCACACAGAGAAAATCACCAGGAATGGATGGCTTTCCCAATGAATTCTAGTCACGTTTTTGGAGGAAAAAGTAGCCCCTTATTTACACCAATGAAAACACACTCATATCAGTGTTTCCTAGTTCCATGCATCAAACAGTTATTTCAGTTATATTGAAACCAGGAAAATCTGGAGTCCCCTGCTGATTATAAACTCATAAATTTAATAAATTGTGACAATAAAATAATAACAAAGCAATAGAATGGCAAAAGTCTTACCAGACTTAATACATATTAATCAAACAGGATTTCTTCAAAATAGACACTTACAAAAAAAATCAAGAACCTGTTTAAGTTTAATACAATACGCAAAAAAACAAGATATAGATTTATCGATAATGGCTGTTGAAGCCGAAAAGGCTTTTGACCATCTTGAATGGCTTTTTTATATTCAAAACTTTGGAACTTCAGCTTTCCACAAGGTGCCGTTTCCCGYACACTGATTAAGCATAAAATAAGGACACTCTGAATTGCTTTCATGTGGCACTGGCTTAAATTGTGATGACCACACAATTTATTTTCATCATGAGCTAAATCCATTGGTTTGCTACTCAAAGTTGCAAAGGAAATGTTGTGATGTATTTAATAAACACAAGAGATCAGTAACATGGATAAGAGTGTGGCAGTAATGCAGGAACAGCGGCATCCAATGGGAAAAACCTGGTACTTTCACACTACTTTATGGTGAATATTGCAAGCAACTTCAATTACTAATTTCTCTGAACAGGGGGGGGGGGGAATCACCAGATTCACAGGGAAGAAATGACATAGTATGGAGAAGCATTTCTTATTTAATTGTTTATTTGGATCCCCATTAGCTTTTGGGGAGCAGCAGATATTCTTCCTGGGGTCCACAAAATACACAAAACATGACAAGTAACAAAACAGTGATACACTGATAGACAAGGACAGTCATTTTAAATACAACGGTATAAAAATGGTATAAAAACAATACAACCCAAACATTTTTTTAATAATAATACAAACAATGCAACCACCACAAAAATWATGTGTGTGATAGTGTGTRTGTGRGTGTGTTTGTGTGTGTGCCCCTCATATTCCCCGAGTTCCATGAGATGTTGTTTAATCTTTTTMAAAGTTATTTTGCTGTTTGCTTGAGTAATTGGAGATGGAAGGGAGTTCCATGCGATCATGGCTCTGTATAATACTGTGCGTTGCTGTGAATTRGTTTTGGACTTGGGGTTGTGAAGAGACCCCCTGGTGGCATGTCCTGTGGGGTATGTATGGGTGTCTGAGCTGTATGTTATTTGATTATGCAGACTCATAAAAACTATAAGAGAGGCAGTTAATCTCTCATCAACACGGAAAGATTGGCATGCCTGTTGTTGATGTTAGTTCTGTAGGTGTAATTAAGGGCAAGGCATGCTGCACTGTTTTGAGCCAGCTGAAGCTTTGCTAGGTCTTTCTTTGCGGTACCTGACCATATTACCAGACAGTAATCAAGATGGGATGATATCAGAGCCTGAACAACTACTACAGTTTCTTTTTCTTTTTCTTTCGCAGAACATCTTTTTTTATAACAGTCATATCCGTCCCCATCTTCACAACAACATCTTTGTCGATATGACTTGATCATGATAATTGACAATCCATTGTTATTCCTAGGAGATTAGCTTCCTCAACTTGCTCAARGGGCACACCCTTTATACACAACTCCAGTTGAGGTTCAGGTCTTAGACTGTTTTGAACCAAATGCAACGTTTTTAGTTTTAGATGCATTTAATACCTGTTTATTATTAATCATCCATTCTGATACTGACTGTATCTCCTTATTTAGAATTTCAGTGAGCTCAACCATGTGATGGCAGGTGATGTAAAGCCAAAGCAAGTGAGTTTCTTCAATAACAATTTATGATCAATAATATCAAAGGCTGCACTGAAATCTAACAATACAGCTCCAACTATCATGTTATTATCCATTTATTTTAACCAATCATCAGTCATCTGAGTCAGTGCAGTACAAGTTGAGTGKCATTCTCTATATGCATGCTGAAAGTCAGTAGTTAACTAGCACTGTAGTTAACTAGCACTTTCCATCAGTTTACAAAGACCAGGCAGCAAACTGATTGGGCGGCTGTTAGAGCAAATGGTGCTTTAAAAATGTTAGGCAGTGGAATGACTTTAGCTTCCTTCCACGCCTGTGGACACCTACTCCTTTAGGCTTTGGTTAAAGATATAGCAAATAGGTGTGGCAATACAGTCTGCTACCACTCTCAATAGTTRCCCATCAAGGTTGTCTATTCCTGGTGGCTTATCATTATTGATGGATAACAACASTTCTTKCAGCTCTCCCACTCTAACTTTACTAAATTCAAAACAGCAATCCTTCTCTTTCATTATTAGATATTTTATATAACATGATGGTTCACTGTTCAATGTTGTCATTTCACTTCTGAGTTTTTCCACTTTAGTACTCCATTTTACGAGGACATACTCCAAGCCACAGCTTCATACTACTTGTCAAAAATAGAGAACTGATACTGTARACTGGTTGGGACTGGCATGTGGTGTGGGGGGTCCGTGGGTGGTTTTTGACCAGAAAATTATGGATTCCTCATGTCTTACTCATTAGTAGGACTCCCGAGTGGTGRAGCGGTCTAAGGCACTGKATCTCAGTGCTAGAGGCGTCACTACAGACCCTGGCTCGATTCCAGGATGTATTACAACCAGTCGTGATTGGGAGTCCCATAGGGCGGCGCACAATTGGCCCAGGGTTGTCCGGTTTAGGGTTTGGCCGGGGTAAATAAAAAAAATAAAAAAATAGTTGGGTTCAAATTGAATGTTAATTTCTATATTCATGGAATATTATCTAAATCTTAAATTAGAACGGCCAATTTGGCTGCAATCAATTAGCTTAGTTTCTAACTACAGAAACAATTTGAGAACAGTCTGAGATGGTMGGTGTCATGGCTTGCTGAAATGATATGGAACGACTCCTTCGAAACTGCAAAACGTTCTCTCTGCTACATGGGAAAATGAAAGAATAGCCGAAACTTGCTTTAAAACTGCAACATTTACTTTACACCCATGGAAAAATGTGTATAATTGCTTTTGCCCACGAGGTGAGGGAGCCCCCCCATCTGAAACTTGCTTAGGGCCCCCAAAAGGCTAGGGGTGGCGCTGAAAGCAAGTATATGGGAAAAATAATGCATTGTCCATTATTGAATGTTTGATGCCACCACAGCGCCCACATATGATTTTGAATCTGCATTTGAGTTTGAAGAATTCTGTGAACTCTATATTTTCATTCTTGCCATAAATATAGTTTCCACAAATTCAGTTTGGGAGTCAGCATTATTGTTGTTGGCACCAAAACTCTGTATACCTATCAATACTTCACCAGCAGCTGGTCCCTGTGGTGTTTCCCTTACTCCCTCCAGCCCCTCAAACCCCAGGTTTTTGGCCCCTTTTCCAGGGTCACACCACTACCATGCACGCCCGTCTGGTTGTATGCTGCGCGTCACTGCAGAGTTCAAGAGGGGGCGACCACTTGTTAAGGAACCGTCTGTCGGAGTCGCTGACACCTCACAGACAGAAAATCTGCCAGTATTTTGCCTCTCTCTTTACCTCTTTCCTTCCCAGTGGTGTAAGGTACTTAAGTAAAAAATACTTTAAAGTACTACTTAAATAGTGTTTTGGGGTATCTGTCTTTAGTTTTACTATTTATGTTTTTGACAACTTTTACTTTTACTTCACTACATTTCTAAAGAAAATAATTGACCATTTACTCCATACATTTTCCCTGACACCTAAAAGTACTTGTTACATTGTGAATGCTTAGCAGGACAGGAAAATGGTCCAATTCACATACTTATCAAGAGAACTTCCCTGGTCATCCCTACTGCCTCTGATCGGCTGACTCACTAAACACACATGCTTCGTTTGTAAATGATTTCTGAGTGTTGGAGTGTGCCCCTGGCTATCTGTAAATAAAATAAAATAAATGGTGCAGTCTGGTTTGCTTAATATAAGGAATTTGAAATTATTTATACTTTTAGTGTTGATACTTCAGTATATTTTAAACCAAATACTTTAAGCTTTTTACTCAAGTGGTAATTTCCTGGGTGACTTTTACTTGAGTCATTTTCTATTAAGGTATCTTTACTTTTACTCAAGTATGACTATTTAGTACTTTTTCCACCACTGTTCCTTCCTTTCTACTTTCCTCTCTATCTCGCTCCCTCTCCCTCCGGTTTACCAATTACTCTATTCCTTTTTCCATCTCTCTATCTCGCTCCCTCTCCCTCRGGTTTACCATTACTCTATTCCTTTTTCCATCTCCCTCTGGTTTACCATTTACTCTATTCCTTTTTCCATCTCTCTATCTCGCTCCCTCTCCCTCCGGTTTACCATTTACTCTATTCCTTTTTCCATCTCCCTCTGGTTTACCATTTACTCTATTCCTTTTTCCATCTCTCTATCTCGCTCCCTCTCCCTCCGGTTTACCATTACTCTATTCCTTTTTCCATCTCCCTCTGGTTTACCATTTACTCTATTCCTTTTTCCATCTCTCTATCTCGCTCCCTCTCCCTCCGGTTTACCATTTACTCTATTCCTTTTTCCATCTCTCTATCTCGCTCCCTCTCCCTCTGGTTTACCATTTACTCTATTCCTTTTTCCATCTCTCTATCTCGCTCCCTCTCTCCCTTCCTCTTTTCCATCCCTCCACCAGCTCCTGTCGCTGGCAGAAATCTGTTCCCCTTACCTTTCTCATTGCGTGTGATGGCGGGGTGTTGTCAGAGCGTGAGGGGGACAGGCTGGTGGAAAACCTGCTCCAGGCAGCCATGTGTGACCATGTACATGTCAAACGTCCTTCCCAGAGAAGGGCTGTCGTGCTGGAAGACTGAGGCCGACTGTCCCCCCTCCCCTCCCTCTTGGAGCTCCAGTTTGGTGGTGAAGGAAGGATCAGAGTTGATAGGGACTAGGGCCAGGAGTTCTCCCTGACCATGTGACCCGAGCAGGAAAAACTCTGGGCTCTGGTTTTAGCCGATATTGTAATTATTCCCAAGTTTTTCCTGCTCAGGTACATTGGTCAGGAAAAACCTCATGGCCATAATGGGGCACCAGCAGGTGAAGTGACACATGGCCCATGAGGAAGGGAAGCAGTAGAGATGCTACAGGGGTAGCGATGGCCATCACTGCTTCTTTCATACCTCTCATTCCAGATCTTTAATTGGTTGCTCAGAGGATACCTGAGCCCCATGGTTACTACACGGCACCTACACATATCTAATATCTCCTGCGCGTCCGACATCATGCTGAACTTGGAAGACATTTTGAAGATGAGCAGGGATACACGTAGGCCTACACATACTCAAGTACACACAATTGCACACAGACACTTCACAAGAGAAAATACATTCTAGGATATGCATCTTAGCAGCAAATTGCAAATGTGCTACATTTCTATTTTTGAAGTCCCTCAGAATATTTGAAAATGGAAAGGGGATGGCAATCAGATTCCACCTGCAACTCTGAAATCTTGGTGCTATAGTAATAACAACAACATACACATGCAAGCACACACACAACAACATATACACATGTGAACACACACACACACACACACACACACACACACACACACAAACACACACACACACACACACACACACACACACACACAGGTAGAGGTTGCATTTTCCGACATGACTTTGAGGCTGTTTTTTGTTTGGTCTTGGTAGTTAACGTGTCAGGGTCTGTTGACAGCCAAGCCAATACCAGTCAATATCTGCAAAGGGCAGTGCTTGATACAGAATAGCTAGTACAATGCACCATAACATTCACCTTCTCTCTGTGTCTTTTCTCTCTCTCTCCTTTGTTTCTCTTTTCTTCTCTCTCTCACTCTCTCTTCTCTTTCTCTCTCCCTCAACACCTATTCCCTTATAGAAGATAGATGAAAAGATGTGTGTCCTGTTTGCAGTTTGAAATGAAATCTGTTGGGTGCAGGCAATGGTTTGGTTGGRAAACTACGTCATGCTGCCACACACCAAAAGCAGCAGGACAGAAGGAGTCTGGATGAGGAGATGAAAGACAGAGAAAATAGATTGTTATATTTCAAATGTTTAGATAGTATTATCATTTTGACAGTAGTGGAGCTTCCTCAAATTCTTTGTTTTTGTGGATTATAAAATAAAGTACCTCATGCAAATCACCCACATTTCTTTGAGCACCATTCTAATGAGGTCACGCTCATTTCCACGTTGTTTTGCTAAACCGTTATTGTGGATATTTGCTAAGAGTTTTTCAGTTTGAGAAAGTCAGTGAATTTTAATTAGCTCAACTTCATGGATAAACAATTTATTTGAATAAACCTCATTTATTGCTCAATGCTTTATCCAGAGCCCCTGTTCTCCCAAAGTCAAAGACAGCATTTTGAAATGCAAAAAGTTGCGTGAAAGGCAACTCTGCTTTGTTTCTTGCGCAGGCTGCACACACTTCATCAGTCTCTGATTAACAATTTGACAAGCACTTGATAATATTCTCACCAGGCCTCGAATTTCCCGGGGAAACCCCCTTGTGTGGCCATAATCCCCCCTTTAAGAAATCCATGCCTTTTGCGGCCAAAGTGGCCGTTGTGCCCTTGGGCTGAATATAATAATTACAATTCCCTTCTCCTGTCTGTCAGTCGCCGTGCCCCGAAGCACTTCTCACTCACATGGCTCTCTCAGATATCTCCATTCTTATTAGCCAATGCCCGTCATGTGATCGCGTCCTTCTCACAGGCATCTCAGCTCCGAAGTAGGCTACAAGTGAAGACAGACACATCGGAGACACAACTGCGCGCGTCCTTCTTATCAAATTCCGAGTGGCATATTGAAGATGTTAGAAGAACTGTCCACCTTTATTTTTCGTCAGCCAACAAGATGAGTAGGTCTAACGAACAGCAAAATCACTAGTCTATGTCAATCTACTATCTCCCATAGTACAAAAGTTGACCTATTCTAATATTTGAAACATACTCTGGGACAGTTGTGGGATGTGACAGATCAACTCGCATCAAAAAAACTTTAAAAATCAATGAGGCTGATGCAACAGATCAGAACGTTTAGCTTAAAATGTTGATAACCTTTTAGGCTATTTCTTCATATTATAAGCGCCGCAATGCGCACACGACACAATGTTCCAAAATGCAATCAATTAGCGGAAAAACACCATTCTCAAAAGTGACCGCAAATGTGATTATTTATGTAATACTTTAATACTGTAATACTGTAATACTGCTGTGACTGGCGGTGTGGTGGTAATACGGTCACCGCAACAGCCCTAGGTATGGTTACATAAGACAGAAGGTTACCTAAGTTTGCAGACGACATTACAGTGGTAGGCTTGAATACCAACAACGACGAGACAGCCTACAGGGAGGAGGTGAGGGCCCTCAGAGTGTGATGTCAGGAAAATAACCTCTCACTCAATGTCAGCAAAACAAAAGAGATCATCGTGGACTTCCGGAAACAGCAAAGGGAGCACGCCCCTATCCACATCAACGGGACAGCAGTGGAGAAGGTGGAAAGTTTTAAGTTCCTCGGTGTACATATACATAAGGCTGACTCACTGGTGTACATAAGGGCTTGTCACCGAAAACCCTTACTAACCTTTACAGGTAAACAATTAAGAGCATCCTGTCGGGCTGGATCACTGCCTGGTACGGCAACGGCACAGCCCACAACCGCAGGGCTCTCCAGAGGGTGGTGGGGTCTGCACAACACATCACTGGGGGCAAAGTACCTGCCCTCCAGGGCACCTACAGCACCCGATGTCACAGGAAGGCAAAAAAGATAATCAAGGACAATAACCACCTGAGCCACTACTGTATCCTTCACTATCTATTCTTTACTATATATTGCATCTTAGTCGCTCTATCACTGCTCATGCATATATTTAATACATATATATTATTATCCCATTCCTTTACTAGATTGTGTGTATCAGGTTTTGTAGTGGAATTTATTAGATATTAGGCTTTGTTGTGGAATTGTTAGATATTACCTGTTAGATACTGCTGCACTGTCGGATCTAGAAGCATTTCGCTCCACTCGCAATAACATCTACTAACCATGTGTATGTGACCAATAAAATCTAATATTTGATTTGTAAGCTGCTGGTCAGGGAGGATGGGTGGGTGTACAACATGAACATCTAGCAACCCAAAGGTTGCACGTTCAAATCACATCATTGACAACTTTAGCATTATAGCTAATTAGCAACTTTTCCACAACTTTTAAGATACTTTGCAACTCTAAGCATGTTAGCTAACCCTTCCCCTAACCTTAACCTCTAACTTAACCTTAACCCCTAACTATAACCTTAACTCTAAACCCTAAACCCTAGCCTAGCTAACATTAGCCACCTAGCTAATGTTAGCCGCAACAAAGTGGAATTCGTAACATAGAATACTTATTGCAAATTCTTAACATACGAAATGTAACATGGACATCGACAAATTAATACATACCATACTAAAAGGAAGGAGATACATTTATTATGCTACGTCTATCCCTGAGTCCACGTTGCCCTGAAGCTCTCTCTGACCTTCCCTCTGAACCATGGGCCAATGGACCAGCCACTGGAAACGACCAGAGCTACAAATACAGCAAAGCTCAGTCATATAAAACTGTTCCCTTGAAAATTATACTTGAAAGTGAGATGACCTCATTCAGATAGTCCTGAGTATGACAGTGATAAATGAGTGACGAAAACAAGCTTGGTTAAAAAACAAACATCCATGGCATCTATTGAAAAAGGACTGCAGTAAATGACAACAACATAACAAGGGACAGCATCACTTGAATGATCAGACCAGACCATAGTGGCATGCATTTACCCATCCAATTCAAAGCAAAGATAGTGAAGAATGATAGAGAAAGGGGTGATGCCTGTGACAGCTTTTATCACGGCCCGAGCTGGCTTCAGGGCAGTATCGCGGCACCTCCCCTGCAGTGTCAGATCTCAGCTGAGTGTCTCCTCCACTCTCTTATCACCGTGCCATGCTGTTACGGCCCACAGAACCATGTTTGTGTTCTTTGACAGGACACATCTTTTGCAGACGGAGCGCAGAGGTAAAGAGCATAACTTGCAGATAGCTGTTCCACACACACACACACACACACACACACACACACACTCGCACACACACACACACACACACACACACACGTGTTTTAATAGAACAAAAGGACCATTTGTGATGTTTATGGGACATATTGGAGTGCCAACAAAATAAGCTCGTCAAAGGTAAGGCACGATTTATATTTTATTTCTGCGTTTTGTGTTGCGCCTGCAGGGTTGAAATATGCTACACTCTCTTTGTTTACTGTTGTGGGACGCTACCGTCCCACATATCCCAGAGAAGTTAATGCAACCGCTGTGTCAGATTTCAAAAAAACTTTACGGAAAAAGCAAATCATGCAATAATCTGAGACGGAGCTCAGAACAATAGCCAAATTAGCTGCCATGTTGGGGTCAACAGAAACCAGAAAATACATGATAAATGTTTCCTTACCTTTGATGAACTTCATCAGAATGCAGTCCTAGGAATCCCAGGTCCACAATAAATGCTTGATTTGTTCGATAATGTCCGTTTTTTTATGTCCAATTAGCTACTTTGGTTAGCGCGTTAGCGGTAAACAATTCCAAAGTCACAAAGTGCATCCACTATAACGTGACGAAATGTCCAAAAGTTCTGTAACAGTCAGTAGAAACATGTCAAACGATGTACAGAATCAATCTTTAGAATGTTGTTAACATACATCTTTAATAACGTTCCAACCGGAGAATTAGATTGACTTCAGAAGAGCGGGGGACCGGAGGTCCTCCTCATGTGAAGGCGCGTGTTCAATGCGTGGTCACCTCATGGCAGTGATTACTAATTCCTGTCTCCTTCGGCCCCCCTTCACATTAGAGTCTTCAGACAAAGTTCTATTGACTGTTGACATCTAGTGGAAGCTGTAGGAAGTGAAAACTCATCAATATCTCGCTGTAATTTCAATGAGAGCTTGGTTGAAAATCTGCCACCTCAGAAACAATTCAAACAGGAAGTGGAACTTCTCAGATTTATGCCTGCCATATGAGTTCMGTTATACTCACAGACATAATCAAACAGTTTTCTATCCAATACGAATAATAATATGCATATATTAGCAACTGGGACTGAGGAGCAGGCAGTTTACTATACACCTTTCATCCAAGCTACTCAATACTGCCCCTGCAGCCATAAGAAGTTAAATAGTCACCACTAGCCGGCCTCCGCCCAGTATCCAGCCCTGAACGTAGTCACTGTTACTAACCATCTACCACCCAGTACTCCAATTTTTTGTATTTGTGTGTATTGTTTTTTATTGTTAGGTATACTTCACTGATGGAGCTATTAGGGTTGCAACGGTACACAGTATGTTGTCGAACCGTTCGGTACGCCCCCTACGGTTCAATATGCACACGTGAACCGCAGAATTGCGATATGCCTGTCATATTCCTATAATTTCCAAAACTTGCTTATTGCGCTGCAGACTACACGCACGTTGTACATTCAGATCCACAGAACCAGACGCGCAGCTTGAGAACAGGCTTGGCAGGCAACTGCTTGGGGCCCCAGGCCGTTAGGGGGCTCCGGAGGGCTGACAGACTTTACTCCACAGCAATGTTTCAAATTGTGGTTAAACAACCAATGGACGATTTGCAATGACATCTCAGTAGGAAACCTCCCTAAAAGGGCCCCATGAAGAGCGAGGAAACTAAAAACAAATATTCTCTCAGGTCCAACGTGACAATGGCGAGCGCTAGCGAGACAGAGAGAAGTAAATTTGAAGAGGCATTGCCGTCTTTCAAATCCGCTGTGTGGGAACATTTTGGATTCAGATTTCAATACGATGATGACGGTAAGAAGACCGTAAACAAACAAAGTATAGTCTGCAAGCATTGCTTTGCCACTGTCGGCTACTCGAGTGGAAACAATTCTAACAGGATGTGTCATTTACGTCACCATCACCAGGCCGTATCCCTTGCAGGTGGAGTTGGAGCAAGGAGAGTCCACTCGTTAGCAAAAACACAACAATCTCTCGCTGCTGCCTTCCAAAAACAATTTGTGACAAATTCTGAAAAACATAAAGAAATAACCAAAGACTTGCAGCCCTATTCGGTGGTTACTGACTCGGGATTTCATCACCTGAGGAAAAAATGTAACCGCGTTACAATGTCCCCTCCCGCACACATTTCAGCAGAAAATTAATTCCCAAACTCTATGAAACATCATGGAGAGAAATTGGAAACAAATTGATACAGACACCCTATCTAGCTCTCTCCACTGATAGTTGGACCTCCAGAGCAACTCAAAGCTACCTCACTGTGATGGTTCACTATGTACTGTATTGGGKGATAAAGAGCTGCGTGTTGCAAACTCGACCCCTGTATGAGAGTCATACAAGCGCACACTTTTCTTAAATATAAAAAGATACCGAAACCGTACCGCTACCGACAAACCGTGATACATACCGAACCGTGGACCCACTGTACCGTTGCATCCCTAGGAGCTATAAACATACTGTAAGCATTTCACTGCACCTGCAATAACATCTGCTAAATATGTGTACGAGAGAGAAGCTTGTGTTTCCTAGTTATATACACATAAAAGAGTGTACACCCTCTCCCGCCCAAGCGAACAAGACCTGGTGTATGTTTCCTGCTGATATAGCACAGCTTTGAGTGGTTTCCACGACAACACCATCTCATAATATGGAGACATATGAGACTTATGTTARGCCCGGAGGAAATAATGTGATGAGGGAGAGTTAAAAACGCCTAAGCTTTTGCTGTTCGTTAGGCCTACTCATCTTGTTGGCTGACGAAAAATAAAGGTGGACAGTTCTTACATCTTCAATATGCCCCTTGGACTTTGATAAGAAGGACGCGCACAGTTGTGTCTCCGATGTGTCTGTCTTCACCMCTCTCTCTCTCCCCCTCTCTCTCTCTGTGTGAAATGATAAAGGTGAGGTCTACTCTCTGGTATTGGACTATTTCAAACACTTGACAATTGACAAAACAAGGAGTGGTGGTGTGAAGGTTGCAGAAAGCCAAACATAGAATGTGTGATGATTCCATTAAACCTACCCACTGTTTTGTCCGTATCCAAAGCCATTTGGAGTATTGGCGATGTATACTGGACATGTAATATGAAAAAGCATCAACCACTCTATTTCCTTTCCTTCCTTTTCACAACACCTTCTGTCCGGATAAATAAATCATACAGTACATTTCTATTTTCTCTCGTTCCATTTATTTCACCATAAAACACCTCATTCAGCCCCTTATCAGAAGGTGCTGCGGGCTACCCAAACACCTCGCTCCCATTTGTTATCTGGACTCAAAGAGGCACAATCAGAGCTAGCTGTCTGAACATGGTGTGTGTGTGTGTGTGCGTGTGTGTGTGTGTGTGTGCGTGCGTGCGAGCATGTGTGTGTAACAGAAGGAGATGGGGCTGTCTGCATATGGTGTCCATGTGAGTCTGTGTGAACGTCTGTGTGCATGTATGTGTGTATGTTTTAATTAATTTAAGGATCGGACCCTTTTTTTCAATTTTCGCCTAAAATACCCAAATACCTGACATACCCAAATCTAACTGCCTGTAGCTCAGGCCCTGAAGCAAGCATATACGTTTTCTTGGTACCATTTGAAAGGAAACACTTTGAAGTTTGTGTGAAAGGAATGTAGGAGAATATAACAATACAAAGAAAAAAAACAACGTTTTTTTGTATTTTTTTGTACCATCATCTTTGAAATGCAAGAGAAAGGCCATAATGTATTATTCCAGCCCAGGTGCGATTTAGGTTTTGGCCACTAGATGGTAGCAGTGTATGTTTTAGACTGATACAATGAACCATTGCATTTCTGTTCAAAATGTTGTATTAAGACTGGCCAAATGTGCCTAATTTGTTTATTAACTTCTCTTGTGTAGGTGGCAGCATTCGTAATTTTGGATGAAAAGCATGCCCAAATTAAACTGCCAGCTACTCATCCCCAGAAGATAAGATATGCATATTATTAGTAGATTTGGATAGAAAACACTCTGAAGTTTCTAAAACTGTTTGAATCATGTCTGTGAGTATAACAGAACTTATTTKGCAGGCGAAACCCAGAGGACAAACCATTCAGATTTTTTTTTTGAGGTCACTCTCTTTTCAGGGACCTTCTTGCAGTTCCTACCGCTTCCACTGGATGTCAACAGTCTTTAGAAATTGGTTGAGGTTATTCCTTTGTGTAATGAAGAAGTACGGCCATCTTGAAGGAGGGTCACTCGAAGTGTCCTGTTTGTTAGAAGCGCATGACCAGAAAGCTAGCTACAGTTGGTTTTAACCCTGTATTGAACACAGATCATCCCGTCTTCAATTTGATCAATTATTTACGTGAAAAAATACCTAAAGTTGTATTACAAAAGTAGTTTGAKATTTTTGGGCAAAGTTTACAGGTAACCTTTGAAATATTTTGTAGTCACGTTTCACAATTTGGAACCGGTGTTTTTCTGGATCAAACGTGCCAAATAAATGGACATTTTGGATATATATCGACGGAATTAATCGAACAAAAGGACCATTTGTGATGTTTATGGGACATATTGGAGTGCCAACAACAGAAGCTCGTCAAAGGTAAGGCATGAATTATATTTTTATTTCTGCGTTTTGTGTTGCGCCTGCATGTTTGAAATATGCTTCTCTCTCTTTGTTTACAATGGTGCTAACTCAGATAATAGCATTGTTTGCTTTCGCCGAAAAGCCTATTTGAATTCTGACATGTTGGCTGGATTCACAATCAGTGTAGCTTTAATTTGGTGTCTTTCATGTGTGATTTAATGAAAGTTTGATTTTTATAGTAATTTTTATAGTAATTTGTAATTAATTTGAATTTGGTGCTCTGCATTTTCTCTGTCTTTTTGCCAAGTGAGACAGTAGCATCCCGCCTAAACTCAGATTTTTGGATATAAATATGAACTTTACATACAAAACATACATGTATTGTGTAACATGAAGTCCTATGAGTGTCATCTGATGAAGATCATCAAAGGTTAGTGATACATTTTATCTCTATTTCTGCTTTTTGTTACTCTTCTCTTTGGCTGGAAAAATGGCTGTCTTTTTCTGTGACTTGGCTCATACCTAACATAATCGTTTGGTGTGCTTTCGTAGTAAAACTTTGTTGAAATTGGATACTTTGGCTGTGTATCTTTAAAATGGTGTAAATTACTTGTATGTTTGAGGAATTTAAATTATGGGATTTATGTTGTTTTGAAATTGGCGCCCTGCAGTTTCACTGGCTGTTGACGAGGTGGGACGCTACCGTCCCACATACCCTAGTGAGGTTAATAACMTTTCATGTTAAAAACTATGCACTCTCCTCAAACGATAGCATGTTATTATTTCACTGTAATAGCTACTGTAAACAGGAGAGTGCAGTTAGTTTAACAAGAATTTAAGCTTTCTGCCAATATCAGATATGTATATGTCCTGGGAAATGTTCTTGTTACTTACAATCTCATGCTAAACCATGCTAAACGCAATAGCCGACGTTAGCTCAACCGTCCCACAGGGGACCCCCCGATCCTGAAGAAGTTTTAATAAAAACCATAGCTACAATAAATGTCGCCTCAAGATAAACGGTTTCCAGTTTGCACAAAGTCCAGTGTAGTTCCATGAGAACTATTGTGATGTCGGCTTGGGGGGAATATACTTGGCCATGACAATGATCGAAGAACATTTTCTCAGGAGGTAATGTGGTCGGCATTTGATGTTGAGGTATTCCAGATTGGGAGAACGAAAGGACTTGAATTCCTGTATGTTATCACAATCACACCATGAGGAGATAATTATGAATCATACATCTTCACCTTTCTTTTACCTGCAGTTATTTATACCTGTCCGCGCGATGGGCGAAGAACCCTGCTGGCTGAATGTACGGGGACAATATATCCAGAGAGAGCCATGATTCTGTAAACATAGTATGTTACAGTCTCTGGAAGATGATCCTCTCCCTGAGCTTGTCTACTTTACAGTTCAGGGACTGAATGTTAGTGAGTAATATACTCGAAACGCGTTGGTGCGTATGCATGCCTCCTGAGTCTAACTAGGAGCCCACTTCTTATTTCTCTTCTCTGGCGACAGCATCATGGAGCAGGCCCAGGATGAATGAATTGCCTCGGAGAGTTCATACAAATGATCCAACTCAGGAAAGTCTAATTTCTGGTCGACATGCTGGTGAGTGACTGCTGATCTAATATCCAAACGTAATTTATCGCTTTAGGTAATAATGCAAGAACATTCTGAGCAAATAATGTAAGAAATAACCCCAAAAATGCTAGGAGTTGTCTGTCGGTGCCATCTTTTCTTACCCAAAGGTTACTGTTCCCTTTAAACCTGAGACTTAAAGCTCCTTTTTGGTGCAGCAGACATATAGAGAAGAGAGGGAGATGGAGAAGTGAGAAAAACAGAACATCTAATGACTTCCCTCTCATTCTTAAGTAGCCTTAATCATGCATACAATGGCCCATACAATGGCCAATATGGCCCCTCGGGGGGCTCCCGAGTGGCTCAGCGGTCTAAGCACTGCATCTCAGGAGTCACTACAAATACCCTGGTTCAATCTTAGTCTGTATCACAACCGGCCGTGATTGGAATCCCATAGGGCGGCGCACAATTGGCCCAGCGTTGTCTGGGTTTGGCCTGTAGGCCGTCATATTTAAATATAAAGTAATAAATTTTTAAATAAGGTATAAAAAAAAATTAATAAATAATAGAGATGCCCTAGTGAAAAACAACTGGAGAGAGGGATTGGTTTGAGAAACACAATCGAAATCACCCTTTATTACTAAGAATCTTTGCTTTTATTAATGAGTCAAAAGAGCAACTCAAAGATCTCCAACCATAAAATAGAATGACTAGAATGGGTAAAGGGCCCTTAATGGGCATTCCAGCTCTAGTAATTCTTATTTCTATGGTTGGAGATCATTAAGTTGCTCTTTTGACTCATTAATAAAAGCAGAGACTCGTAGTATAATAAAGGTGATCTTCATGTTCGACCTTTACTATTTCATCACCAGCTCCATCAGACGAAGTGTGTCGGCGTTCGATGTCACCATGCATCTAGGCTACTGAGTTTCTCCCCCAATCCTAATCATCTTGATTTCAGCAGGACATGGCATTTTGAGGAATGGCCCCGGGTGGAAACAATTCTCCTCCCTTGTTGTTGTTGACTTATTCAGTTATTCGACTATGTGGTAAATGGACACGTTCTCCGTAAATGGAAACTTCAGTACTGAATGATAAATGTGAGAAGTCCAGGAAGGTTTTCTAGCTGCAAGGCTTTTTTACTAGCTCCTCTGTCATCCACAGAATGGTGAATATGTCAGCGAGAATTCACTTTCTGTTGGGATTCAGTAATCATGAGAAAATTAGGGTAGAGTTTTCGACATTTAAGTGTTTGAGAGTTCAACAAATATGATGCATGTTTATAATGCACTAGTAAGTGTAGCAAGGAAATACCTTGAGAAAAATGACCCCAGAATTACGACATGAGGCACAAGACATTAATGAGCAGACAGTTATTTCTGTATTCACGCTACAGTGTTATATATCAGCAGCAAGACACCCCCAGGCAACACCCAGCTTGGGAAATATACTGACAGTAATGGCAGGTTGCGTATTGCTCCTGGCGTTTCTCCATGTTCATGACATTTGTGTCATTGAATGTGGCTTTGGCAAGGTAAATCACACACACACACACAAACACACGTACAGTACAGTGCTTAATTTAAAGTGGAACATGTTTCTGATACAGCACATAAACCCGCTGATCTGTTGGACATCAACTTGGCCAGGATACTCAGAAGGTCTCTACAGTGTGTTCTGCCAAGCATGCTCACACAAGCGCCACGCGCACACACACACACACACAGACACAGACACAGACACAGAACACAGACACAGACACAGACACAGACACAGACACAGACACGAACACACCACACTCAGAGACAAACACACACTGCGCTCTTGGCTCTGAATCTCTCCAAGAGCTCCAGGCACAGTAGGCCGGCACAGGGCATGCATGGCACATGAGTGATCCTCACGAAACCAGGGGGGAAAAGACACAGATTTGGGATTTTCACAAAATGTAATCCATAGAAAATGGCGCCGACAGACATGGCGTTAAATGTGGTGGTTCGTGCTTTCAGTTTTGCACAAATGCTGTCATCTATCTCACCGTTTTTGGTTTGGATAAGTTGTAATCGTCACAGTGGGACAACATCCTCTATCCACTTCCTGATGAACTCAGTCACCGACACAGTGTATGCGTCAATACTCTTTCTTCATGCCGCGCGATGGGTGGAGAACCCTGCTGGCTGAATGTATGGGGACTGTATATCCGAGAGACCATGATTCTGTAAACAGAGTATGTTACAATCTCTGAATCTCTCTGGAAGATATCCTCTCCCTGAGCTTGTCTACTTTACAGTTCAGGGACTGAATGTTAGTGAGTAATATACTCGAAAGCGGTGGATGGTATGCATGCCTCCTGAGTCAACTAGGAGCCCACTTCTTATTCCTCTTCTCTGGCGACAGCATCATGGAGCAGGCCCAGGATGAATGGAATTGCCTCGGAGAGTTCAAACAAGAGACCAACTCAGGAAAGTCTCATTTCTGGTCGACATGCTGGTAAGTGACTGCGATCTAATATCCAAAAGTTATTTATGCTGTAGTAATAACGCAAGAAACATTCTGAGAAAATAACGTAAGAAATAACACACAACAAAATGGCTAGGAGTAGAAACAGGGTGACCATGGCTGTCGGCGCCATCTTGTCTTCCCCAAAGATTACAGGTTCCCTTAAACCTGAGACTTAAAGCTCCTTTTTTTTTTGCAGCAGGCATACGGAGAAGAGAGGGGAGATGGAAGAGAGAGAAAAGCAGAGACATCTAAATGACTTTCCCTCTCTTCTCAAGTAGGCCTTAATCATGCATACAATGGCCAATATGGCCCCTCTAGTCCAATTATAGTGAACAACCACTAGGAGAGAGGGATTGGTTGAGAAACACAATAGAAATCACCTTTATTACTAAGAGCCTTTGCTTTTATTAATGAGTCAAAAGAGCAACTCAAAGATCTCCAACCATAGAAATAGAATGACTAGAATGAGAAAAAGGCCCCTTTAATGGGGATTCCAGCTCTAGTAATTCTATTTCTATGGTTGGAGATCTTTGAGTTGCTCTTTTGACTCATTAATAAAAGCAGAGGCTCGTAGTAATAAAGGGTGATCTTCATGTTCGACCTTTACTATTTCATCACCAGCTCCATCAGACGAAGTGTGTCGGTATACGATGTCACCATGCATCTAGCTCACTGAGTTCTCTCCCCAATCCTAATCATCTTGATTTCAGCAGGACATGGCATTTTGAGGAACGGCCCCGGGGTGGAAACAAATTCTCCTCCCTTGTTGTTGTTGACTTATTCAGTTATTCGGCTGTGTGGAAAATGGACACATTCTCCGCAAATGGAAACTTCAGTACTGAATGATTAAATGTGAGAAGTCCAGGAAGGTTTTTTATTTTTTTATTGAATATGCCAACGAGACTTCACTTTCTGTTAGGATTTCAGTAATCATGACACAATTAAGTTGGAGTTTCAACATTTAAAAGTGTTTGAGAGTTCACGCAAATATGATGCATGTTTATAATGCACTAATAAGTGGTAGCAAGGAAAATAACATGAGAAAAATGACCCCAGAATTACGACATGAGGCACAAGACATTAATTAGCAGAGAGTTATTTTCTGTATTCATGCTACATGTGTTATATATCAGCAGCAAGACACCCCCAGGCAACACCCAGCTTGGAAATGTATTGACAGTAATGGCAGGTTGCGTAATGCTCCTGGCTGTTTCTCCATGTTCATGACATTTGTGTCATTGAATGTGGCTTTGGCAAGGTAAATCACACACACACACACAAACACACGTACAGTACAGTGCTTAATTTAAAGTGGAACATGTTTCTGATACAGTACATAAACCCGCTGATCTGTTGGACATCAACTTGGCCAGGATAACCAGAAGGGTCTCTACAGTGGGTCCTGCCAAGCATGCTCACACAAGCGCACACACACAGACACACACACACCACACTCAGAGACAAACACACACTGCACTCTTGGCTCTGAATCTCTCCAAGAGCTCCAGGCACAGTAGGCCTGGCACAAAGGGCATGCATGGCACATGAGTGATTCCTCACGAAACCAGGGGGGAAAAAGACACAGATTTTCACAAAATGTAATAAATAGAAGTTGGCGCCGACAGACATGGGAGCTCTGCTTCTAGCTCCTAAGCAACTTTGCGGTATTTTGTTTTCTGTGTGTTATTTCTTACATTATTAACCCAGAACGCTTTTAGTGTTATTACATATAGCCTGAAATACCTTTTGGGTATCAGAGCGGCGCTAACTCACKAGCATTACGACCAGTAATGTGACTTTCCTGAATTGGATCCTTTGTTCGTACCCCCCAGGGCAATTAAACTTATCTTAGAGGCTGCTCCAAGACGCCACCGGCGGAGAAAAGTTATTCGGAGTAGACTTCTAGTCCGACTCAGGAGGCGTGCACACCATCTACCACTTCCAAGTATATTACTCGCTAAGGTTCAGTCTCTGGACAATAAAGTAGGGAGAGGATCTCCTTCCAGAGAGACATCAGGGACCGTAACATACTCTGTTTCACGGAATCATGGCTTTCTCCGGATATACTGTCCCTGACCATACAGCCAGCTGGGTTCTCAGTACATCATGCAGACAGGAATAAAGAACTCTCCGGGAAGAAGAAAGGCAGAGGTGTATGTTTCATGATTAACTACTCATGGTGTGATTGTGGTAAAGTGCAGTAATTCAAGTCTTTTTGTTCTCCCGATCTGGAATACCTCACAATCAAATGCTGACCACGTTACCTCGCAAAATAATGATCTTCGATTATAGTCACAGCCGATACCACAATGGCCCTCAAGGAACTACGCTGGACTTTGTGCAAACTGGAAACCACATATCTTGAGTCTGCATTTATTGTAGCCCTCACATCTGCTCCTGCACCGCCCTCTACTGCTCAACCTGTGTCTTCTTGACCTGCCGCCACTCCCCCAGTACTCTCTCCCGCTCCCTCTCTCGCTGTGTGTGTGTGATTGTGTGGGCAGAGACAGGTGTGCTGGAGTCAGAGCAGATCCCCACCAGCTGAAACCTGTTCCATAATCAAGACCTCTACAAATACTCAGCCTTGCCACTTCCATGCTGCCAGATCGTAATCTCTGCTCAGTCAGTCTACATTTCTAGCCGTTTGTTACTATTCAGATCGTGTTATCCGTTTGTTCCTGTTATCCCTTGCCTGACGCTGTTTTCCTCTCCGCTACAGTTTTGCCTGCTCTGACTCTGGTCCCTGTCTCCAGTCCCACATCTCGTCATCCTGCTACTCTGTCCTGGATTCCCCACTCTACTGCTCCCTTGGATTCCCCTCCAGACCAGCTTACCCTGTCTCAACCCCTCTCGCTCCAACCCCCCTGTCTCAACCCCTCTCGCTCCAGCCTTATCCTCCGCACCTGGTTTCCAGCAACCCGCCCGAGCTTCCTGCACTCCATCTCCGTGGAACAGTAGCTGGGGATATTAACAAAGTTAATTTGAGGGAAACACAACCGAGGTTCTAGAAACACATTGACTGCAGTAATCTCTCTGCTAAAATGCTCGACCACCGTTACTGCCCCTTCCGGGATGCCTACAAGGCCCTCCCCTGCCCTCCCTTCAGCAAATCAGATCACGACTCCATTTTGCACCTCCCTTTCTTTAGGCAGAAACTCAAACAGGAACTACCCGTGCTATGGTCTATTCAATGGTGGTCTGATGAATCAGAATCCATCCTTCAAGATTGTTTTGATCACACGGACTGGGATATGTTCCGGGTTGCCTCTGAGAATAACACTGAAAAGGACATGATGACTGAGTTCATCAGGAAYTGTCTAGGGGATGTTGTTCCCACTGTGACTATTAAAACCTACCCAAACCAGGAACCGTGGATAGATGGCAGCATTTGCACAAAATTGAAAGCGCAAACCACCGCATTTAACCATGGCAAGGTGACAGGGAATATGGTTGAACACAACCAGTGTAAATATTCCCTTCGCAATGCAATCAAACAGGCAAAACGTCAGTACAGAGACAAAGTGGAGTTGCAATTTAACGGCTCAGACACAAGACATATGTGGCAGGGTCTATAGACAATCACGGATTACAAAGGGACACCCAGCCATGTCACAGACACTGACATCTTGCTCCTGGACAAGCTAAACACCTTCTTTGCCCGCTTTGAGGATAACACAGTGCCACCAACACGGCCTGCTCCCAAGGACTGTGGGCTCTCATTCTCTGTGGCCGACGTGAGTAAGACATTTAAGCGTGTTAACCCCCGCAAGTCTGCTGGCCCAGACGGCATCCCAAGCCGCGTCCCCAGAGCATGCGCAGACCAGCTGGCTGGAGTGTTTACGGACATATTCAATGTCTCTCTATCCCAGTCTGCTGTCCCCACTTGCTTCAKGATGTCAACCATTGTTCCTGTACCCAAGAAAGAAAAGGTAATTGATCCAAATGACTATTACTACACATCACCTCTATCTTACCTGACCCCGTAGACCCACTTTAATTTGCATACTGCCCCAATAGATCCACAGACGATGCAATCGCCATCGCAATGCACACTGCCCTATCCCATCTGGACAAGAGGAATACCTATGTAAGAATGCTGTTCATTGCTATAGCTCAGCCATTCAACACCTCCATGCTCATCATTGAGCTTGGGGTTGGAAACAACACCTCCCTCCTGTACTTGGTTGTTTCCAACCAAAAAAGGTTGGAAACAACACCTCCCTCCTGTACTCCCTTTTCACCCACGACTGCGTGGCCACGCATGCCTCCAACTCAATCATAAAGTTCACAGACAACACAACAGTAGTAGGCCTGATTACCAACAATGACAAGACAGGGCCCTGATGGAGTAGTGCCAGGAAAACAACCTCTCCCTCAACATCAACAAATTGAAGTAGCTGATCATGGACTTCAGGAAACAGCAGAGGTAGCACACCCCTACCCACATCGACGGGACAGCAGTGGTGAATGTGAAATGCTTCAAGTTCCTCGGTGTACACATCACTGACAATCTGAAACGGTCCACCCACACAGACAATGTGGTGAAGAAAGCTCAACATTGCCTCTTCAACCTCAGGAGGCTGAAGAAATTTGGCTTGCACCCTAAGACCCTCACAAACTTTTAAAGATGCACAATTGAGAGCATCTTGTCGGGCTGTATCACCGCCTGGTACAACAACTGCACTGCCCACCTCAGGGCTCTCCAGAGGGTGGTGCGGTCTGCCAAACGTATCACCGGGGGCCCACTGCCTGTCCTCCAGGACACCAACAGCACCCAATGTCACAGGAAGTCCAAAAATATGATCAAGATCACCACCCGAGCCACGGCCTGCTCACCCCGCTAGCATCCAGAAGGTGAGGTCAGTACAGGTGCATCAAAGCTGGGACCGAGAGACTGTGAAACAGATTCTATCTCAAGGCTATCAGACTGTTAAATAGCCATCACTAGCCAGCTACCACCTGGTTACTCAACCCTGCACCTTAGAGGCTGCTGCCCTATATACAGTGGGGAGAACAAGTATTTGATACACTGCCGATTTTGCAGGTTTTCCTACTTGCAAAGCATGTAGAGGTCTGTCATTTTTTATCATAGGTACACTCCAACTGTGAGAGACGGAATCTAAAACAAAAATCCAGAAAATCACATTTTTAAGTAATTAATTTGCATTTTGACTGCAGTAARCTCTCTGCTAAACGACTTTACTTTGTCACAGGTTATCCTAGGTCACAGATTCAGCCTATAAACATGACTCAAGACTCCCTCTGGGGGAGGGTACCAAAAAATMTCTGCAGCATTGAATGTCCCCAAAAACACAGTGGCCTCCATCATTCTTAAATGGAAGAAGTTCGGAACCACCAAGACACTTTCTAGAGCTGGCCGCCTGGCCAAACTGAGCAATTGGGGCAGAAGGGCCTTGGTCAGGGAAGTGATCAAGAACCTGATGGTCAATCTGACAGAGCTCCAGAGTTCCTCTGTGGAGATGGGAGAACCTTCCAGAAGGACAACCATCTCTGCAGCACTCCACCAATCAGGCCTTTGTGGTAGAGTGGCCAGGCGGAAGCCACTCCTCAGTAAAAGGCACATGACATCCCGCTTGGAGTTTGCCAAAAGGCGCATAAAGGACTCTCAGACCATGAATAACAAGATTCTCTGGTCTGATGAAACCAAGATTGAACTCTTTGGCCTGAATGCCAAGCGTCACATCTGGAGGAAACCTGGCACCATCCCTACGGTGACGCATGGTGGTGGCAGCATCATTCTGCTCCAGAATGCTCAGGACCTCAGACTGGGGAGAAGGTTAACCTTCCAACAGGACAACGACCCTAAGCACACAGCCAAGACAGCGGAAGAATGGCTTCGGGACAAGTCTCTGAATGTCCTTCAGTGGCCCAGCCAGAGCCCAAACTTGAACCCGATCGAACATCTCTGGAGACACCTGAAAATAGCTGTGCAGCAACACTCCCCATCTAACCTGAGAAACTTCCCAAATACAGGTGTGCCAAGCTTGTAGCATCATACCCAAGAAGACTCAAGGCTGTAATCACTGCCAAAGGTGCTTCATCAAAATACTGAGTTAAAGGTCTGAATACTTGTGTAAATGTAATATTTTATTATTATTATTTATTTATTTTTGACAACATTTCTAAAAACGTGTTTTTGCTTTGTCATTATGGGGTATTGTGTGTAGATGGATATGGGGGGAACAATTGAATCCATTTTAGAATAAGGCTGTAATGTAACAAAATGTGGAATATGTCAAGGTGTCGAAATACTTTCAGAATGACCTCTTGGCGCACAGATCCCTTTAGCGGCATCATTTTCGCCAAATTCAAATTAAATTACACAAAAAATATTTAATTTCATGAAATCACAAGTGCAATATACCAAAACACAGCTTAGCTTGTTGTTAATCCACCTGTCGTGTCAGATTTTGAAAAGATGCTTTACAGCAAAAGCAAACCAAGCGTTTGTGTGAGGACATCGATCAGTAGACAAAACATTACAAACAGCTAGCAGCAAAGTAGCTCGGTCACGAAAGTCAGAAAAGCAATKAAATTAATCGCTTACCTTTGATGATCTTCGGATGTTTGCACTCACGAGACTCCCAGTTACACAATTAAAGTGTCTTTTTGTTCGATAACGATTATTTTTATATCCAAAAACCTCCATTTGGTTGGCGCGTTTTGTTGAGTAATCCACAGGCTCGTGCAGGTCATGACAGGCAGACGAAAATTCCAAATAGTATCCGTAAAGTTCGTAGAAACATGTCAAACGTTTTTTATAATCAATCCTCAGGTTTTTATTTAACATAAATATTCGATAATATTTCAACCGGACGGTAAACTATTCAATACAAGAGAGAAAGAAAATGTCAAGCTACCACTGTCGCGRGCATTAACTAATCGAAGGACATTTGGCAGTCCACTGACGCGATGTGATAAATCTCGCTCATTTTTCAGAATAAAAGCTTGAAACTATGTCTAAAGACTGTTCACACCCTGTGGAAGCCATAGGAAAAGGAATCTGGTTGATATCCCTTCAAATGGAGGAAAGGCAGGCAATGGAACAGGGATTTTTCAAAATAAGAGGCACTTCCTGGTTGGATTTGCTCAGGTTTTCACCTGCAAATCAGTTCTGTTATACTCACAGACAATATTTTGTGTTTTCTGTCCTAATCTGCCAATTATATGCATATTCTAGCATCTGGGCCTGAGAAATAGGCCGTTTACATTGGGAACGTTATTTTTCCAAACATAAAAATACTGCCCCCTAGCTTCAAGAGGTTATGCACTGTCTATACTGTATTCTACTGTATTTTAGTTAATGCCATTCTGACATTGCTCGTCCTAATATTTCTATATTTGTTAATTCCATTATTTTACTTTTAAATTTGTGTGTATTGTTGTGAATTGTTAGATACTTCTGCACTATTGGAGCTAGGAACACAAGGTTCCTAGCTCCAATATTTCGCTACACCAGCAATAACATCTGCTAAATATGTGTATGTGACCAATAAAATGGGATTTGCTTTGATTTAGAATGGTCCTTTTGGAGGAAGGATTGTTAACATATATTTTACATTTGTAATGTATCTTAAAGCATAATTGAGTATAATCAAAATTGTCATGTTTATGATATTTTGGCCATACCCAGGCTTCCTTTAAGACTCCATAAGTTTCAATCTGTAGGTGTTTCTTTGTAATATGCGTAGTATTTTGTAGCACCTGCAGATTTAATACTATGGAGTGTTAAAGGAGGCCTGGGTAAGGCCAAAATATCATAAATATGGCAACTTTAATGAATTATTTCTCAATTATGCTTTTAGATACGAATGTCAAATATGTCAACAATCCTTCCTCCAAAGAACCAATCTATGTATTACATTTTGTGAAACTCCCCCAAATCATGGTATTTTTTTGTACTGGTTCCGTGAGGTATCACTTACATCTCCCTGTGTGTGCGTGTGTCTACGTGTCATGAGTTTGCATGCACGTTTATCTGTGCACTATGCTTCAGTGAGTCAGTCTTCCCTTGCCCTGGGTTATGTACCAAAGACTGCCACGAGGGCACAGGAGGGTGGCGGTGGTGGTCTTGGTTGGACCTGCTCGGCTGCCACCCACGGTGTCGGGCCCTGCGGTGTTTTCAATGCCTCACTCAGTGCAGCGAGTGGAACCAATGCTCGTTTGATTAATCTGGCTAGGGGGTAAATGAAAACCATTAACGAGGGTTTCTCTCCACCGCCTTTTAATGCAAGGCACAGAAAAAGGGATTTGAATTGCAAAAGTCACGCCGAGGATTAGTCGGTGTTGGACAAACTCTCTCCCAGGCTATTTTTCCTACATGCTGATTTCTGAGTGAGCGGTTTCGTTTAGTTTCTTTGAGTGTGAATTTGACCTAGCACTGAAAAATATTATAGTAAAATAACATTTTCATTCATTTTTGCTGCATACAGGTAATATGTCAAATATACAAGGTACCTTGAGTCATGTTTATAGGCTGAATCTGTGACCTAGGATAACCTGTGACAAAGTAAAGTCGTTAATTTCTCCAAGTAAAGTAATAGGATGAGAAACTAAAGTTGACTATACTAGGGAATTTATAATCCTGCAGTCTCACTGATAGAATTCATAATAACAAGAGTTATAGTCCCATACAGAATAACAGAATGAAAACCAATGGTGCCTGAAACAACTGCCTGCTACATAATCCGTCCTTGGTTTTGTCAGAGCAAGATTGGAAAGAGCTCCTAATGTCTTTTGTCAAATGACAATAAATATTTATGAACGTTAAACTAGGAAATAGCTGTTTGGCCTTCCAACCGGGAGTAGGCACATTTCACTGTCCTCTCCGTCATGTCTGATTAAAGTTGAGTTCCACCATTTACTGAGGGAGGGAGGGAGGGAGACATTGTAACTTTTTTTTAAACTGCCCTCCCCTGACTACATTTCTCAACTTCTGTAGATCCTCAGATATCTCTTTTGTTTCTCTGTGAATGCCTTTACTGGACCCATGCTGTAGATCCAAAATGGACACAGAACATCTGACTATTTGGGCGTGTTAATAACTGTCCTGATGAGCTTCTTTCACTGCGATTTCAAAGCTATTATCCAACCACAGACTGTCTGCAGGGCTCAACAGTTTATTCTTAACAGCTTTGGATAAAAGACTTGTCAGATACCAGGAACAGATTACACACACACACACACAGTCTCTCTTTCAGTGTCAGTAGATAAAGGAGTGTATAACTTTGGCTATGATCAAGCTGGCTCAGTCTTCAAGCCATAACACGCTGTATCTATATGGTCTGAATCCCTCTTTTGGGATGGGGAATCGTTGATAAGCCTTTAAGATGTATTCTATGATGTATATTAGTTTTGAATGATGTACAATTATCTGATGTTTCATGTTGAGGCTCAGACGGCTCTTTTACATGACTAAAATACATGTTTTAATTCTGATTGACCTCTTAGAGACCTCTGACACAGAACTACTAAAGTCCATGTCAAATGAATCTAGTTATTTTATAAGTGTAGTGGATGTAATCCTCCTTTTTCGATTAACAATCCATCAACATAAAAGGCTAATACGCTAAAAGGGAGCAGTTCTATTGTTCCAAGAGCCTCATGTCTTGTGGAAGGCACACTTCCAAGTAGAAAATAAAAGAACAAACAAAAAATTATTTTGTTGAAATGAATAGTAAACAGAGACTTGGCCTCAGTGCGAAACAAGTTCATTGTTAGCGGGAGAAGGCAGGCACAAAGACTAAGCTTTAGTAAACAATGCAAAAATGTCAGGAAATGCTCTGTATCTGCCTCCAAGTAGGTAATCCCTCTCTCCTCTGAAAAAATGAGCTAGCTCCCCCGGTGCTAGGATACGCACCTGTTCTCCCTTTAATTGTCATGAAGCAAAGACACTCTCTCGTTTACACCCAATTTCATGGCTGGGCCCTTTCTCTCTCTCTCTCTCTCTCTCTCTTTTTATTTCTCGCTCTGCCATGATTTATTCATGGCAGAGGGACGTGCTTGTTTTACACACCGCGTAGGAGCCATGTTGTGGAGCCCTGTGGGGCCCTGGGCCTGCCATGCCATGCCAGCCTGTAATCTTCTTACATACAGAGGACACAGGCTCGCTCGCCTCACCAATTACGGCTCACTCTCCACTCCTGGTATCATGGCTTGGCGGTCTTTTTTATTATGTCCTTTAAATGGGAGTAAAGATAGAAGAGGGTGTATTTATCTGCTGTCGGCAGGTGACTCATGGCCTGGGCTCTTGTCATGTGCATGATGTGACCAGTTGCAACTACAGTAAAAGCTCTCTGTACGGCTGTCATGATGTGTTGTGTCGTTTTGAGAATGGAACGAATGTTGTAGCTCTAGGCAAAGTCGCCAGAGCTGCCAGGTAATATCAGTGTTGTTGCTTGACCTCTTAACTGACTGGAGTGGACGGTATGTCAACTAGGCAACTGTACATGGACACTTCAGGTGGAAGTGGCAATGCTAAACATTTGACCTGTAATTCTATTAGGTAAAAATCTCCCCCTTTGAAGATACATTTTTGGTTCCAGGTAGAACCTATTTGGTTCCAGGCAGACCCCCTTTCTACATCACACAGCTGTCAGTCAGACAGGCACCATGAGCCCTGCTCCAGCCGACATCTCTCAGAGTAACAGGTACGGACTGTAGCAACACACCCAGAGCTATATTTTCGACTGGCTCTAAGAAGGCGCAAGTGTCAAATGCACGTTAGTTTGCAGTTTCATGGTGGTAAAAAGGGCCCACTGGCATTCCCCTTGTTATGCTAGGTATGGAAATGTACCTGTCCAACTTCAGCTCACTTGCGCTGAGGTGGGAGGGGTGGCAATATTTGAGGTGTGTCCTTAAAAACAAACGCAAAAGTACCAATTTCATGCATCTCTAAAGGGAAGTTTTACGAACCACAAAAAGCAGGTCTTAACAGTAATGCAGTTGATGATGGCATGGGTTTTGAGAGTGGAAGCTTGAGAGGATCTGCAAAGAAGAATGGGAGAAACTCCCCGAATACAGGTGTGCCCAGCTTGTAGTGTCAAACCCAAGAAGACTCGAGGATGTAAACGCTGTCAAAGGTGCTTCAACAAAATACTGAGTAAAGGTCGGAAATACTTATATAAATGTGATATTTCATTTATAATTTTTTTTTATAAATAAGCAAAAATGTATAAAAACTGTGTTTGCTTTGTCATTTGGGGTGTTGTGTGTAGATTTATGAGAAAATAAAATAATTTAATCCATTTTAGAATAATGCTGTAACGTAACAAAATGTGGAAAAAGTCAAGGGGGCTTAATATTTTCCGAAGGCACTGGAGCCTCAGCACCTCATTATCATATCTCCCAATGATTTCCAATTCCCACACATGCCTTGATTTACACACATGAGAGGAGCCTCCAGCAAAGGAATGCATTCTGAGACCAGAGTGTTGTAAACACGATTTCAGTGCAGTTATGTAGTATTGTATTGCCAACTGAATGTGTAAATATGGTTTACAGAACAAGGGGCCATTGGGGCATTAATAAGTGACCCTATTAAGTTAGATTTATTTTCATTTTGCCTAAATACACAGACTAATATCTATCATATCTATCACTTTTTCATGAGGGGCCTCCTCACTTGATGACATGTTGTCAATAATACATTGATTTAGATTATTCATGGGTCTTTTGGAGTGGGATCATTACTGAGACATTTTGTAAGCTTTGACTACCACTCAATGGGTTGGAAATGATTCCTTGTGAATATCTGATGAGTGTGGCAGCCTTTTCTCTGTCAGCCCATTCATATCCATATTGACGAATGACAGCGGCCGAAGGTATCTACAAAAGATTTGGGATAATCTTCTCTATGGAGTCCACTAGACTAGAATTACACAATATATCTCAATAGTGTATAAATCAGTATGCATGTATCTCATTTAGTGCACAAGGGTAATGCACAATAAAATGCATAATATGCATACTATACACAATGTACAAGTGCTAGAACTACTCATCTGTAGATCCTGAGCAAGCTAACAGAAACTAGCGTAGCATGAACAATATTTCAACTGGCAGACTGGGAGAAGACGCTGACGTCAAAGACAATACCTGTGCTCTGTAGGAGGCCCAAATCCTCTCAGATGTAAATCTCGTTCATCCAGAAGCCTGAAAGTCCTTGTAGAAAGTGGGTCAGGAAAAAATTCRCTGCCAAGAAAATTCTAATTCTGGCTTGGCGGCGCATTGCACATTTCTTGCATTTTGACAGGAAAATCATGTAATGGCCTATATAAGCCTTCATTTTTCTAAAGGTATTTTTTCTACTGTATCTAGTGCTAGTAGATGGTCATATAATGTTGAAATAACCTCTCCCATGGTCTCTTCATTCATGCCACTTAACCAGCTTACAGTGCCTGTACTTCCTTTAATAAATAGTCAGGTAAACTAAATCCCCTTGTAAACTGAAAGAGAACGTATTATTATTCAGTAAGTGCTTATTCATTCCCCAGTAATGTGCTTCTGTTGCCTGTGTGTGTGCGCCCATGGAGTCATCTCACTGGTATAATCCTGACTGCAACTGGTGTACTAGTCCCCAGCCATGCAGCCCATCCTCTGTCCTGGGGTGGCATCTGTCTGAGGCTGATATGGTGCACCGAGAAGGAGCGTCTCAAGCTGTTTTCATGCCCACTGTGAACACACTACCTCCTGCCTGCCTGCATCCCTGGGTGAGCTGGAGGGGTGGAGTGGGTAAAGGGAGAGCGAGAAGCTATGTTAGAGGATGTGCATAAACATTGGGACGGCTTTTACTGTAATATAGTAGTAGTCTCTCTCTCTCTCTCTCTCTCTCTCTAAAAAAAAGTGAGTACCAAAAAAGTGTTAAACAAATCAAAATATATTTGAGATTCTTAAAAGTAGCCACCCTTTGCCTTGACAGCTTTGCACACTCTTGGCATTCTCTCAACCAGCTTCATGAAGAATACTTGTCCAACATTCTTGAAGGTGTTCCCACATATGCTGAGCACTTGTTGACTGCTTTTCCTTCACTCTGCGGTCCAACTCATCCCAAACTGTCTCACTTGGGTTGTGGTCAGGTGATTGTGGAGGCCAGGTCATCTGATGCAGTTCTCCATCACTCTCCTTCTTGGTCAAATAGCCCTTACACAGCCTGAAGGTGTGTTTTGGGTTATTGTCCTGTTGAAAAACAAGTGATAGTCCCACAAAGCGCAAACCAGATGGGATGGCGTATCGCTGCAGAATACTGTGGTAGCCATGCTGGTTAAGTGTACCTTGAATTCTAAATAAATCACAGACAGTGTCACCAGCAAAACACATGACTGATTCATGCAGTCTCCTCTGAACAGTTGATGTTGAGATGTGTCTGTTACTTGAACTCTGTGACGCATTTATTTGGTCTGCAATCTGAGGTGCAGTTAACTCTAATGAACTCACCCTCTGCAGCAAAGGTAACTCTGGGTCTTCCTTTCTCTCTGGCGGCCCTCATGAGAGCCAGTTTCATCATAGCGATTGATGGTTTTTGCGACTGCACTTGAAGAAACTTTCAAAGTTCTTGAAATGTTCCGGATTGACTGACCTTCATGTCTTAAAGTAATGATGGACTGTCATTTGTCTTTGCTTATTTGAGCTGTTCTTGCCATGATATAGACTTGGTCTTTTACCGAATAGGGCTATCTTCTGTATACCACCCTTACCATGTCACAACACAACTGATTGACTGAAACGTATTAAGAAGGAAAGAAATTGCACAAACTAACCTTTAACAAGGCACACCTGTTTATTGAAATGCATTCCAGGTGACTACCTCATGAAGCTGGTTGAGAGAATGCCGAGAGTGTGCAAAGTTGTCATCAAAGAATCTCAAATATAAAATATATTTTGATTTGTTTAACACTTTTTTTTAGTTACTACATGATTCCATATGCGTTATTTCAGCGTGTTGATATCACTATTATTCTAAAATGTATAAAATAGTAAAAATAAAGAAAAACCCTTGAATGAGTAGGTGTGTCCAAACTTTTGACTGCTACCGTACATGTCGGAAGGGGTAAAGTGACTATYCATAGATAATAAACAGCGAGTAGCAGCAGCGTAAAAYAAAAAGTGTTTGTGTGTGTGTGCGTGTCTGCTTCCGTGCATGTGAATACATGTTGTTCGAACAGTATATGTTTCCAAATCCAGTTCATTGCTATCCCACACAACACACCAACCTTTTAAGTCAACATTAGTAGACATTTAAAACATCTAACATGCCAATTTGTGCAATCGAAAACATTTCATGCTAAATGGCTGTATGAATATTCAAACACATTGCTTCTGAACATGTCCCCATTCAATTGCATCACATTTGCATAGTATTTTTGCATTGGGCCACGTGCAGTTATGTCTCCAAGTAATAACCATAACAGATCATGTTCAGCATCCCTATCGGGTGATTAAATCTGCAATGATGAACATTCAAAGGGCAAATGGCTTTATGCAACACTGGACTCTGTGGACACACTGGGGCTCTGAGCATCCACTCACAAGTGGTTTGGCACGCAGCTGCAGGCAAGACTGTGCTGATTGTGTGTTTGTGTGTGTGTGAAAGCCAATGTTTCAAAATGGGTTATTATCAATAGGTCTGTAATCAGAGAAATTGCCATATAAACGTAAATCAAACACAAATCATACCATTGATTTGCTTTGAGTAATATTTGACCCGTTGTGTATTATTAAAGAAGAGCAAGTACAGAACAATTCCCTGGGAGAGAAAGCCCCTGGAAATATGGATGTGTAGTTTTTATAAAATGACATAATATTTCACACATCTGAATCACATTTCGAGACAGAATGAAACCATTTGGCAGGTCTATCAATTATATAACACGTTTTCCATTGTGTCCACACTCATACCTGGCATTGTGTTTCTTCAGGGGCAGTCTGCATCCTCCATTTCCATTTAACAGTGCAACCCTACACACTTCTTTGTTTTGGTTTTTAAGGACTGAGGGGGAGGGTCGTGCAGAAAACAAAGTAGAAAACGTCACCTTACTGTCATTCGAAGGACAGTTGTTTTTTTGTGTGTGTTTTGTTTCAGTTGGGATTGCGTATGTACTTCATCATGATATCACAGAGGAAGGAGAGCACCTTTAAGTTGTTAGCCTTACACTTTCACTTTCCCTCCTTCACCCCTGCGTTTGACCCCTGACCTTGGCTCACAGCCTGTCAACACCAACTCGCCCTCCTCCGATACCAGCTTGGTTGGTTCTCTCTCTCTCTCTGCCTCTCTCCACCTCCCTCCACCTCACCCTCCTTCAGATACCAGCTTGGCACGCACTCTCTCTCCATTGATTATGGTCATTTTGTACCTGAAAACATTAATTTATCTGATTAGCATAGAGCCTGGGTCCAGTTCATTAGCCCTGACCAGCTGACACCCATGCAGGCAGGCAGACGCCTGGCCACCCATAAGGATCCATCACAGAGCCACTGAGGCCTGAAGAGCACCGAGGCAGGCAGGAAGGGAGGGAGGGAGGGTGGGTGGGTAGACAGGTAAAAGGTAGGTATGTTGGCAGGCCGGCAGAGGGCAGACATGATGGAAAGACCAGCCACAAACACAGGTATGCAGTGATGTAGTAGCGGGTGCATACACACACATAATCCAACATAAAGGGTCTGAAAGACTGTGGATCAATGAGGCTCCAAAGAGAGGATGCTTGCTAGCGGGGTGCTGAGGGTAAGGAGGTCAGAGAGGGGGAGGAACGTGGGATGGAGATTCAGGGGGAAAGAGCGAAAGATGAAGGGGTGGAGGAGGAGAAGGCCACCCTGCAAATAAAAGGCTGTGATCTGATCAGTCAGAAGGGCTCCCTGGGGACCAGCACCACAGAAGAAGTCAGATTAAACGTGATTGAATTCACAGTCGTACCATCTTCAAAGGCTTGGGTTCATATGAAACACACTCCGCCCAGGATACATGCACTCTCTGTATCACTCTCTCTCTGTCTTTCTCTCTGTCTCCCTCTGTCATTCTCTATATCTACAGTATCTTCCCACCTCTCCGTCTGTCTGTCTGTGTCACGATCGTGTGGAAGAGATTCGMACCAAAACGCAGCATGAGGAAAATAAGCCATCTTCTTTTAATAAATGAACGAAGATGAACATGAAACGAAAACACTATACAAACAAACAAAAAACAACAAATGATCGTGAAGCTAAATAACGCAAGTGCACAGACAAGCAACAAACGTTAAACAAGACAACTACCCACCAAAAGCCTACTGCCTATGGCTACCTTAAATATGGCTCCCAATCTGAGACAAATGAATGACAGCTGTCTCTGATTGAGACCCAATCTAGGCAGCCATAGACATAACTAGACAACCTCACAATTATCTATCCCATACACAATACAACACCCATAGACTAAACAAAACACACACAACATACAATGCCCACCCCAACTCACGCCCTGACCAACTAAACATAATCAAAATAACATAAAAATAGGTCAGGAACGTGACAGTCTGTCCCTCTTCTCTCTCTCGCTCTCTCTTTCTTTCTCTCTCCTCTCTGCATCAAATTAAGAGCCTGGATATCAAAGTCTAAACCCAAACATATAAGGGAGAATGATAGACTCATGAAGAGTTTCAGGGAATTTATTTGGTCATGAAAAATACAAACTGGAGTTTAGGGCCTTTGTGTTGTTTCTTCTCTTTATTTGGATGCTTTTCTCACACATTGTTACATTTTCAAACGTTTGTTTTATTTTACAACCCTTAGACTGTTTATCAGAGCCTATAATTCTTGGTACACTTCTTCCAGAACAGGAGGGAACTATCAAATGATGAGCACATCCTTGAGTCAATAGAACACCACACGCTCGTAACAGTTTTATATTTGACATTTTAAAGGGACATGTTTGCTTGGCCAGCAAAACAATGGGGCCTTTTGTTCTTTTGTTGTCCACAGATTGTTTATCGACTCTGGGCTGTGCGAAGCCTATGCCTCTGACGGTGTGGTGAGGCCTCGGGAGAGAACTATAGATTCCTGCTCCTCTGTGTGTATCAGTACACCGGCTAGGTCAGATATCTGAAGACTAAAATATCTTATGCATTCTCACACAGATGCTGGAACTCACTACCCACAGACAGACACACAGATGCTGGAACTCACTACCCACAGACAGACACACAGATGCTGGAACTCACTACCCACAAACAGACACACAGAAGGAAACTTGACTTGACCACCTTCATTCTTCCTTCCATCACTTTGGTTACTTAAAGTATTGCTTTATACAACTCTTTTACCCTCAACATGCTGAACTCTCAACCCTGTTACACCTGGAAGTCTCAGCTCTGTTACCCTCCGAGGTCTCAACTCTGTGATCTTCAAAAGTCCATTTTGTTACCCTCAGAAGTCTAAACTGTGTTACCGTCAGAAGTCCCTCCACTTTTTCTGCCTGCTATTCGTAGATTAATGGATGTTCTTTATGCACTGGGTAAGGGAACCTACTATTAAAAACTACAATCATTCACCAACTCAAATAATTACAAATTAGTGTTTGCYTGAATAATGCAGAACATGATCATTAAAACATACCTCATGCCCATTCTCTATTCACCTCCTATGAATTCCCTTCATTTTGCATTCAGGCAACACCAAATGAATGCAATTCAGTAGCAATTCAATACAGAATATCATGATTAAAATCCACATCTCCCTTCTCCCAATCTCCCTCTTCTATTCAAACAGCTTTTATATCTGTTATCAGACTTGTTCTTGGCCTCAGATAATGTGTACCCTCGCGGTCTATGACGAGTTTCTTTCCTGTGCCATTTGAAGCTTGCTTCTCTGATATTTGACGGTTGACATTCAAAGGTGCTCTTTCTACCTGACTGCGGCAGGCGCTCCAACTTGCTAATGTTATCTGTTTCACCCCAGTTTAGAGGCGGAGAGGTGTGGAGGTTGGGGCACTGGAGGCATAGAGGGATTTTCAAAGCATAATGAGGGTTTTGCTGGAGCGCCTGCCTGCCTCTCTGCCTGCCTGGTCCCCTTCACAGAACAAGAGGGAGAAATGCTTTCATTCTTCCAGTCAAAGACTACAGAGGGCCTTCCTTGAACTTGAAATGCAGGTCCTTAAGCTAAACCTCTGTTGTAGAATGAATATGCATAATATTACTGCAATTTGAATAATATAGGTTTTTTTCTGGCTTAGCTTTTTCCTGTTCCTATTTAGTCAGCTTTCCATACCTCTGGGAAGAGGGTAGGATTGAATGTGTCTTTTGACTCATTGCTAGCATGACTCACAAAAATGTATATGCCCTTGTTTAACCTTGATTTGGTGTACAGATGCCTGTATATTTGCAAGGCAGTGTGCTTGAGTGCATGTGTAAACATACTGTATCTATGTGTGTATGAAACGCTGTAAACCGGAGACTGTGTGCATCTGTGCGTGCGCTGGCGTGCACATGCAGCAGCATGTGGATAAGCTCAGATTGCTCCTCTCTGGTCCACTACCCTCTGGTTTTTAGGCAGGCAACCTCTTGGCCCAGCTAACAGCTTGCAGCGCTGAGAAGACCGCTCTCTCTTAGCCCAGTCGCTGGATGCCTCAGCTCAGGTGAACAAGAGTAGATGGAATTTCTCCAGCCCCGCATGAGGTCTGCAACTCATCACAAACCGGTCTCGGCTGGTTTGTCCAGCGAATCAAATCAGGACCAGCCGGGCCCAACACTATTTCAGTTTTTGACTGGTATCTCTGGGTACAACTCAGCCATTCAACACATCTGATTCGATTCCATCCAACTTAAATGAAATATAACCCCGAAAACAATGGTGCTTTGACATTGTGCGAAAAGCCCACATGCTGTGCGTCACCACCGTAAACTCTAGTTATGACATCATCTGCTTCTGTTTGCGAGCCAGAAGACCTTGGCTGTTGATAATACCGTCTATTTATACTATTCACAGCACACATTCAAATATGAACACTCATACAAAAGGTGCTTCATACACAGACGATAGTACAGTACAAACAGAGAAACCTATACAGTAGTCACAAGAACCATAGGCTAGATCTGCAGTACAGCACTGCAAGGATGTAATGATACTGCACAATAGGACAATACTACAATAGTGACAATAACATCAATGGAGAACAGAAACCCACATGAAAAAATACTATAGTATACTATGGTTAAATGCTATAGTATCCACTTTAGTGTTTTTGCGGACTTTACTGTAGTATTTACTATAGTTTTGCGGACATGACTGTAGTATACTGTAGTATTTACAGTTTACTATAGTATAATTACTGGTTTAAGAAAAAAAACGGTAGAATATGCTATAGTACTTACTGAGTGTTTTTGTTGACTGTGGTATACTGTAGTATTTTCTGTAGTATTTTTGTGGACATTACTGTAGTATTTACAATAGGGTTTTTGTTTTATTATCTTTGACATAGTAGTGGGTGCTTTGTCATTGAGGAAACCTACTTGACAAAATACGCAAAGAGCAAATCTTCCCTAACCTGTAGGTAGGTAGGACTGAAGTCTGAACAGACAGGTCAGAGCTTCTGCTCTTTTTTATATATACTGTAGGGAACACAATATATGGTCTGTACTTGGCATGTAGGTTTCTAGCTTATGGGTGGCACAAATTGGGATATCGGGAGGGGCATGGGCAGGGTATATGCTAATATTATACAGTAGTACTGTATATACTATAGTAATTACTGTACTGTTTTTGCGGACTGTAGTGATTTTGCGACCATTAATGTATACTACAGTTTACTACATTATTCTATAGTAAGTACTGTAGTGTTCTATTGTAAACTGTAGTCTTTTTTCATGTGGGCACACACACTCAAAGACCTGCCGGACTACTCTAGACATGATTGTATAGTACAACATAAAGACATACCACACAATCCAAGCACACCATGGAGAAAAACATCAGAGACATAGGTGTTTATTGACGTGATATAGTCTTTAAGAAGTATGAAGCAGTCAGTCAGAAGCTCTAACGATGCACTCCAACAGAGCTTAGGAGTTGATGACGTCACTACTCCCGCTGTGCTTACGCCCTCTTCTATGAATGAATAATGAGTGTGTTTCTTCTCTGAGCAGTCTAAGTAACACAGAGTCCTCCTAGTACTTGGCCTCTCTGCTTTCTCTCTGCCCCATGGGCAGGCTGATTTAACATTCAAGAGGCTGGTATCATTCTTCTAACATTGCCACGTTACGTTACATCTGAAGCCTTTCGCTCTCAAAAAGCCTGTAAGACTGAGCTGGTGTGAAGCAGAGCACGTCATCAAGACACAACAAAAAAAATCAGATTTGAAGGTGTCCTTGTTTACATACTTCAAGTACCCTTTGAGTACCCTTTGACCTTTGAGTACAGCCAGGGACCCTCTAAGCAGGTTCTGAGTAGGTGTCTGTTTGCTTGTTTGTTGTGCATTTGGAGACAGCAGGTGATTCCACTTCACACTGATATCAGCCAGTTAGCTCAGTGAACTGCAGCACCTCTCCGTATCAGCGTGTGTGTGGTGACCTTTAAACTGATTGTGAATTAACTGACTCTGGAATCCTCCGCCCGTGGCCTTTGAAGGTTACAACGCTAACACTCCTGACTCTTATCACCTCAACGCTACAGACCTGTACATATGAACCTGGGTGGGGAAAACAACAAGGTCTATCACGTTTGTTTTCTCTCCAATGCCAAACAATCTAATGCCAAACAATCCTTTGTTCCAACGGCAGAAAGGCTCCTGAATGTTTAAAAACACAAATGTTTAAATAACCAAGTAGGACTTGAGGGCTGGCCTAAAACTAACATTGTAGTTGACAGAGTGTTCTGTTGTGAATAGTGTACAGATGAATCATTAATCGCTAATGAACTGCACTTTACCTACCTGTATTTATTGTCTGTTTATGTCCTTTGTCTATCTTTAATTGTGTTATCCCCGTTGGGATAATAAAGTCATTAACTTATCTTACTCCATCTATCCATCCATCTCTTTCAGCAAGCATAGGTATCAGACACTGGGCCTCTCTCTCTCTCTCCTGCCCCCTTCTATCTCCTCTCTCTCCAACCCCTTCCATGTCCCTCAGGGGCTGGAACTGGGATGTCCATTCTCCGTAGTCTCCACAATTCCATCAGAACCCCTCTCTGGGAGAAGAGGATCAGAACCCCTCTCTGGGAGAAAGGGTGGACAATAAAACTGAAAATGAATAGAAAAACAATTAGTGGAGCTGATGGGACTGTGTATGATAATGAGATGGTGTGTGGTTGCGTGTAATGGAGAGAAGTTTGAAGTTAATTGAGGGCCAGATATGACACTGGGCGGTCTCCTCCATGGTATTGTGCTAGAAGACAAAGGATTTATCAGTAAAATCACTGAAAATTCAATTTATTATCAGATTTCACAAATCAGAACTATCTCGCCTTAACCTGACCATAAGGCAATATTAATTGGTTCCCTAACTCATTTTATTGGTTTCATAATGAATTTGGGGATTTCTTTCATCAGTTTCAATATGCCATTATTGGCATGAAGGGTCTTGCTGAGTCAAACTATTTCTCCGCAGTCTTCATGTTTCTAATGTATAYAATGAAGCCAAAATACCATCATTCCAGCTGAAAGGCTTAATGTCACAGTTGTCGRGCAAGTACATTTATTCAACATATTCAATTTGCCACTATGCTTCTCTACAGTAGCAGTGAAAGGTAATGTAAGGTTTCTTTTCCATTATGTTGTCAGTGGGATAATTCCCACTGCCAGACTGAGAACATTTGCAGTCTCGTCTTTAACTGACTGTTGGTTTTCTGAAAGAGAAAGAGTGCCACCCTCTGGTTGAATGATAGAATGCCCTCCACAAATCCATTCTAGAATCCATATAGTCAGCAAACCGAAAGAAATGTATACGAATACAAATGTATGCGCTTTCTCAAAGATCGCACAGAGATCACATACAGGCATACACACATACATACATGAACAAGCACGTACACACACACATTTGCGCACATACGCACAAACACACACACACACATTTGCGCACATACGCACAAACACACACACACACACACACACAAGCATGCATTTGACTTGAACAAACCATAACCTTCCGTCTACACCACACACATCCTCTCCTATTAACAAAAGAGTGGACTTGTTGCACTGAATTTCCTATCAATTCATGCTAGGAATGGGAATACATTACATTATGTTGAGCATGATTGAACAGCAGAGGGCCCTCTCCTCCCCTCCTCAGAGAGAGGCTCTGTGTTAACAAAAGACAATTAAACGCTGTCTGCCTACTGTATTGATCATGTTTCCCTGATAGGCAGTGCGGAACCACTGCACCTGTATTCATTACACTACCTGTTCAGCGTGGGGAGGGGTGATGGGGTAATGCGCTGATTGCGAAATGAAGTTCCGTGAGCTGAAAGACTCTTTTTTTGTGATTGGTTGACTTGGCCTACACTTCTACATTTTAGAGAAGTGCAGTCTGTCATCCTCCATGGGCAACATTTCCTGACATGAGCAACTGCCCAAAAAATTTATCTTACAATGAAAACAGGCCATTTCTGCTATTGCAGAATGATATTAAATGGTGAGTTCTGCAATATATCCTTGCAAATGTTGGAGTGACTTTAAGACCATAATGTTATGGGTCCACTTTCGCAGTTATGAAAGGATCAAACATAAATCTGCTGGTGCCTGGGTACAATATTTACCACTCGTAGTACGTAATAAGGGGCACAAGCCCTCATGTAAATATCGGCTCTTTTAAGATTTGTTTGTTAAATTGCTAATAACCCATCCCCCAACCACCTGACCATATGTGATAAAGAGAAAATCTGAGGCCCGCACCTGACYCTAATCCGCAAATATATMAAATGCGCTGTAGAGTCAGAGATGGAGGACCATTTAAGTGTGTTTTAATCAATTATTTGCATTAAAGTCTACAAGCGAAGGGAAAAGGTGAGAGGAGGAGAGCACATAGATACGAGAAGGATTACAACGTGGCTGCTATGAAAGTGAACTGTATTTACGTGTTATCAAGGGTCTATTCATTCCGCTGATTCTGTTGGAAAATGTTTTTTAAACATTTAAAAGTTTTCATTTTTAGATAAAACTATAATAAATCTATTCATGTCACCAAATAATTGAAATGTCATTTTTTTCCAGTTTCACTTACTTAGCTAACAAATTCAGCTAGCTAGTTTAGCCTACTCAAACACCCTGCCTAAACAGAGGAATGCTATGTTAGCTAGCTGGCTATGACTATCCAACACAACACTGGAACTCTTCCAAGTAAAGGTAAGCTTTCATAACCCGTATCATAACCGCTACACACAGCCCCTACATCGTTGTCACTATATTAGCTAAAGTAACGGCATAGTCAACATACTGTAGCGTAACGACGTTCATCTGAGGAAGAAGGAGAGGACCAAGGTGCAGCGTGGTACGTGTTCATGACTTTTAATAACACTGAACACTAGAACAAAAATAACAAAACGGAACAAAGGAAACAGTCCTGTCTGGTGCAGACACAAAACAGAAAACAACTACCCACCAAAACACAGGTGGGAAAAGGCTACCTAAGTATGGTTCTCAATCAGAGACAACGATAGACAGCTGCCTCTGATTGAGAACCACACCCGGCCAAACACACAGAAATAGAAAACATAGAACACAAAACATAGAATGCCCACCCCAACTCACGCCCTGACCAAACCAAAATAGAAACATAAAAAGGATCTCTAAGGTCAGGGCGTGACAGTACCCCCCCCCCCCCAAAGGTGCGGACTCCGGCCGCAAAACCTAAACCTATAGGGGAGGGTCTGGGTGGGCATCTATCCGCGGTGGCGGCTCTGGTGTGGGACGTGGACCCTCGCAGCGGGCCCCGGACAGGAGGGCGACTCTGGCAGGAGGGCGGGAGGGCCGGACAGGAGGGCGACTCTGTCAGCTCCGGAATGTATTCTGCTCGGCGATTTTAACACAAATGTGRAGTTATCACCCAAGAACAATACACTAGTAAATGCCCTGTATAACTTTAATCAGTTATTTGGACTAAAACAACTGATTTTTGACCCAACCAGGGTATTTATTGACAGTAACTCAACTTTGAATTTGATTATTGTATCAGATCAAGAGAACGTCTGTCAGTCAGGAGTCTTAAATAATGGTTTTAGTGATCATATGGGAGCCTACTGTACCTGTAAGAAATCCAAAATGCCAGGTAATATATACATGAAGGTACGGTCTATGAAACAATACTCAAAATAACGTTTTTTAGAGGTCCTTGGAATTTTGGATTGGTCTCATGTACTAAACTGTGATGATGTTGATCAAGCTTGGTATCTTTTTAAAGATTTGTTTCTCTCTGCACTCGACTCTCTGTGTAAAGACGTGCGCTGAGAGTCGGGAAGCAAGTTCAGGAAGTGAGTGTTTTAATAAATAAACTYAACATAATACAAAACAAGGAACTCGAACAGCACACAGACATGAAACAGAAACAGAAACGATGCCTGGGGAAGGAACCAAAGGGAGTGACATGTATAGGGAAGGTAATCAGGGAAGTGATGGAGTCCAGGTGAGTCTGACGACACYCAGGTACGCGTAACAATGGTGGCAGGTGTGCGCCATAATGAGCAGCCTGGTGACCTAGAGGCCGGATCGGAAGCACATGTGACAGTACCCCCTCACCGGCACGGGGCTCCAGCCGCAGGACGCCAACCAAAATGWCGATCTCGGGGAACAGGAGCGGACCGATCACCTCTGCTGAGGTTCCGGGAAACCTGTCAGTCCGGCTGAAACGTGGGAACATGGCGAAATAGAGTGCCGGAGAGAGCATACGTGACTGTACCCCCTCCCCGGCAGGTTCGACTCCAGCCGCAGGACYCCAACCAAAGGGACGATCCCGGGTATCAGGAGCGGACCGGTCACCTCTGCTGATGCGCAGGAACTTGTCYCCGGCTGGGGCGCAGGAACCTGACAGACCMGCTGAGGCAGGGGAGCCTGTTGATCTAGTTGAGGCATGAGAGCCTGACGAGCCGSTGGAAGCAGGGGAGCCTGGCGATCCGGTGAAGGCATGAAAGCCCGATGAGCCAGCTGTAGCAGGGGAGCCTGGCAATCCGGKTGAGGCACGAGAGCCTGACYAACCGGCTGAGGCAGGGGAGCCTGGCGATCTGTCTGAGGCATGAGAGCCTTTAGCGGCTCCCTGACCCGACGTCATTCCCACCAAAACAAAAACACAAAAAACACTCCCTGATGCTTCCCTTAGGTGAGGAGTCATTCTGTAACGACGTGCGCTGAGAGTCGGGAAGCAAGTTCAGGGAGTGAGTGTTTTAATAAATAAACGGAACATAATACAAAACAAGGAACTCGAACAGCACACAGACATGAAATGGAAACAATGATGCCTGGGGAAGGAACCAAAGGGAGTGACATAAACTCAGCAAAAAATAAACGTTCTCTAACTGTCAAKTGCTTTGATTTTCAGCAAACTTAACATGTGTAAATATTTGTATGAACATAACAAGATTCAACAACTGAGACATAAACTGAACAAGTTCCACAGACATGTGACTAACAGAAATTGAYTAATSTGTCCCTGAACAAAGGGGGGGTCAACATCAAAACGAACYGTCAGTGTCTGGTGTGGCCACCAGCTGCATTAAGTACTGCAGTGCATCTCCTCCTCATGGACTGCACCAGATTTGCCAGTTCTTTCTGTGAGATGTTACCCCACTCTTCCAKCAAGGCGCCTGCAAGTTCCCGGACATTTCTGGGGGGAATGGCCCTAGCCCTCACCCTCTAATCCAACAGGTCCCAGACGTGCTCAATGGGATTGAGATCCAGGCTCTTCGCTGGCCATGGCAGAATACTGACATTCCTGTCTTGCAGGAAATCACGCACTGAACGAGCAGTATGGATGGTGGCATTGTCATGCTGGAGGGTCATGTCAGGATGAGCCTGCAGAAAGGGTACCACATGAGGGAGGAGGATGTCTTCCCTGTAACGCACAGTGTTGAGATTGCCTGCAATGACAACAAGCTCAGTCCGATGATGCTATGACACACCGCCAATGACCATGACGGACCCTCCACCGGACCKTCGGTGTAACACTCAGTCTTTTGACGATAAACGCAAATCAGACCATCACCACTGGTGAAACACAACCGCGACTTGTTAGCAAAGAGCACTTTTTGCCCGTCCTGTCTGGTCTAGCGATGGTGGGTTTGTGCCCATAGGTGACGTTGTTGCCGGTGATGTCTGGTGAGGACCTGCCTTACAACAGGCCTACAAGCCCTCAGTCCAGCCTCTCTCAGCCTATTGCAGACAGTCTGAGCACTGATGAAGGGATTGTGTGTTCCTGGTGTAACTCGGGCAGTTGTTGTTGCCATCCTGTACCTGTCCCGCAGGTGTGATGTTCAGATGTACCGATCCTGTGCAGGTGTTGTTACACATGGTCTGCCACTGCGAGGATGATCAGCTGTCCATCCTGTCTCCCTGTAGCGCTGTCTTGGGCGTCTCACAGTACAGACATTGCAATTTATTGCTCTGGCCATATCTGCAGTCCTCGTGCCTCTTTGCAACGTGCCTAAGGCACGTTCACGCAGTTGAGCGGGGACCCTGGGCATCTTTCTTTTGGTGTTTTTCAGAATCAGTAGAAAGGCCTCTTTAGTGTCCTAAGTTMTCATAACTGTGACCTTAATTGCCTACCGTAAGCTGTTAGTGTCTTAACGACTGTTCCACAGGTGCATGTTCATTATTTGTTTATGGTTCATTGAACAAGTATGGGAAACAGTGTTTAAACCCTTTACAATGAAGATCTGTGAAGATATTTGGATATTTGCTGAGTTTATATAGGGACGGTAATCAGGGAAGTGATGGAGTTGAGGTGAGTCTGGCGACACGGCGGTGCGCAAAACGATGGTGACAGGTGTGCGCCTTAATGAGCAGCCTTGTGACCTAGAGGCCGGAGAGAGAGCACATGTGACACTCTGGCTATGATTAAACAAATTTGAATCAAACAGTGGTCAGGGAAATGGATCACTTCTGAGATCTTAGACCTCATAAGGAAAGTGATCGCTACCTGGCCAGATTCAGAAGGACGATCTACAACAAGATTATGACAGTTATATTAACTCTAGAAACCAGACAAGATACAAAATYGATAAGGCCAAATCCCAACATTATATAGATGCTGTTAATGACAACTTACATCAGCCTCGTAAACTGTGGAAAATTGTTAAAGAACGTTAGCTCAAAAACTCCCCATAAGGTAAAATCCTGTAGTATTGGCCTGGATATTGATTATGTTTTATATTATGACCAGGCAAAGGTTGCAAATTATTTTACCACATTTTTTACCACTATAGCCTCATCTCTGGTTAAGAAGTTACCCACCTGCGCTGGACACTATGGCCAGTCTTTCATTAACAATTTTTACCATAGCAAAGGTATCACAAATTATTTGTTTGAACTGTGCATGGTAACAGAGGACAAGGTTTACAATCTACTATGCTTAATGAGCATATTGGCTGGATAACCTTCCTGGAATATTCATAAAGAATAGTGCTTTTGTCACTGCTAAAATGATAACACATATTGTAAACCTTTCTATTAGTAGTGGTACATTTCCCAATGATCTCAAAACAGCCCGAGTGGTTCCACTCCAKAAGAAGAGCAGTAAAACAAATGTAGGAAACTACAGACCTGTGTCAATCCTCAGCACCTTATCCACAATTGTTGAGAGATTAGTTTTTAATCAACTTGAGGGATACTTTCTTGAGCACACACGTATTTATGAACTACAATCTGGCTTTAGAACAGCTCATTCCACTGGTACTTGCCTTATCCATCTTTTTGACCACATTAAGCAGGAAAGTGAGAAGGGGAACTATACAGGTATGGTCATGTTAGACTTGCAGAAAGCTTTTGACACTGTGAACCATGATATTCTGAATTGAAACTGATATGCATGGATATAAATTCTGTAGCAGTGAATTGGTTTAGGTCTTATCTGACCAACAGAACACAAGTATGTAATGTTATTGATGTTCTGTCAGAGGCCAAATAAATATCCTGTGGAGTACCACAGGGATCCATTTTAGGGCCTCTCTTATTTCTTATATACGTTAATGATATGCCAGATACAGTGCAAACTCCTGCTTTGTGCTGATGACTCAGCCATACTGGTATCAGGGAAMGATACAGTTTACATAGAGGAGACCCTGAGTAAGGAATTTCATTTTGTTAGAGATTGGTTATCTGACAACAAATTGTCACTACATTTGGGAAAAACTGAATKGATTTTGCTTGGAACAAAATGTAAATTGATTATGGCTGACAAGATAACGGTAAACTGCACAGGGAAGGAGATTGAATACAAAACAAGTGTATCTTATCATGGTGTGTCCTTAGATCAATCCCTTTCTGGAGACCTGATTACTGCTAAAATTCTTTCTAAAATGGCAAACAAATTGACATTTTTATATTGTAACACTAGATATTTTAACATTAAGGTTAAGAAACTGCTTGTCTCAACCTTGATTCAGTGTCATTTTGATTATGCCTGCTCTGCTTGGTATAGTGGGCTATCAAAAAAGCTGAAAAGGAGAATGCCAGTCATGCAAAATAATGTTATCAGGTATATGCTGAATGTCCCCCCTAGTACCCACATGGGGGTGCAGGAATTCCGGGAGGTGGGCTTGTTGCCTTTGGAGTCCAGAGTGGACCAACTTAAGCTTAATCATATGTTTGACAATTGAAATGATCGTGCCTCAGGTTACATGAAAAACCGCATTGATATGGTCTATAACCAACACAGTTACAATACCAGAGCTAGTGTTATGCCTTGTAAAATCAGTACTGCGAGGAGCAAATTTTTCCATACAGGCATTTGTCTATGGAATAGCCTTCCCTTGGAAATCAAGCAAATACAAAGTAAAAATTGCTTTTAAAAGTAGGCAACGTTTTTCATTTGGACAAGGTTGTCTAAGTAAGGGAAACTACTCCACTGCCCCTTGTAACCCCTACTGCTGGTCAGGTATATTTATTTGAAGGATCTGTATGATGTGCAATTAATAAAAATTTTAATGTGAAATGACTATGGTTGATTTTTAAGGTTAGGAGAAGTGCAGTGAATAGTGCCACTTTTTAGGATGTCAATATAAATGAATGTATTTATGGTTGTTTGTAATTTTGTCTTGTCTTTTAATAATTATGTGTTATTGTTTTTACCATCGAGGACCACTTTGGAAATAAGCGTTTTAATTAATGCGTTCAAGTGATATCCTCTGTGTCCACATTGTGCATTTTGTTTTATTTTTCTGTTGCCCAAAATAAATTAAATTCAAAATAACTGACTAACATTGGCTAGCTTGCTAGCTACTTCCAAACACATAATGAGAGAACAACCCACTCTGACCATTTTACTCACCCTCGCAGAGCAGGTTAGGCTGTTTTCATGTTATCCAGAGTATTGGTTACTGTAACTGTGGTGCTGGCAACGATTTAATTAAGCATTTTTGCCAATGTTTACTGCGCGAATACATGCGCCAAATACAACAGGTGTTGACCTTACAGTGAAATGCTTACTTAGAAGCCCTAACCAACAATGCAGTTTAAAGATTTTTATTAAAAAATACCCCCCAAAAATATGAACAGGTGTTGAGCGTTTGTAAATTCATCAGTTATTCTGCGCTCTGGCACACTAAGACGAGAGTATTTTGTTAAAACATGTAGCTAACTAGCTAGCTAGGTAAACAATGAACCATAATCCCAACTCATGACGTTACTACCCTGCATGAATCTGCAAGTAGCTAACCAACCAGGTTCAATGTTAGCTGGCTAACATTAGGCTATAACTAGTGGCTCTGAGATACGAATTATAAGATCATACACGTAAAGTTAGTTAGCGAGCCAGCCAGCTAACAGTACACTTTAACTAAATTAGAAACGTGTGATATCTGAAAATGTAGCGAGCTAGACTCTTACCCGTATACATCATGGTTTGATGCGTCTCCTGTCGAATGACATGGTTGCCCTTAGTTTGAAGATGTAATTTGGTGACTAGTGACCTGCAACATATAACTAGTTTCCTGAAACGGGTCAGATATATGGCAACACTTGAAAATGGCTGTCTAGCATTGATCAACAACCAACTTGACAGAGCCGATGACAAGCATACTGTCGTGACTTGACTACCATTAATGTGATGACTGTTTTATCAATTAAATTGACTACGTTTAATTATTATGTGGTTAAATTAATCATGTAACAATTAACTCATTAGTATCTTGGGGCACCACGGAAAAAGTTTGTTTAATTAGTTACCGTTTTCCGAAATAACTCAAGAATATATCGTTGTCATACCAGTCATCCATTAATCATTATTACCTCATATCAGTCTCATTCTGAACGTCGCAAAATTCCTGGATATCTGCACGAACCCTAATCTAAATGACGATTCAGCGATACACAAGTTGGCTTAATTAGCCAAATAACTAAACAATCACACAGAAATACAGAAACACACACAGTAGAGGTTGAATTGATTACTAACATAATGCAATGAAAAGTCCCAAGTGGACTAACCCAATTTGACAAGTTGTTACACAATGGAGAGGGGGTGGGGAGAGATAAAGAGCGGGAAAGACATTGTACATGCAATTGGAAAACTATGCTCATGGGAATGAAAATACTTTGCACATAAACGACTGCTCATTCAAAAATAATTGCAATGTATATATTTACACTTGCGTCTTTGTCGTCTCTCTCTGTTGAAACCACTCAATCCTTCTGCAGCGAGTAGTTCAATGCAAGTCTCTGGTTGTCCACTAGAGATCACAGTGTCCTTTGTAGTTGTAGTAGTAGGCTTTCTTTGTTCTGGAAGTGTTCGTTAGAATGGATACATCAGAAATTTACCAATGGTTGTTTGCTTCCTCATGTGTTTGGTCAAAGTTCTAGGCTACTTTACATTACCCAGCTAAAGACAGAATGTTTGGTATAGTCTTCACCTTCTTCACTCGTCGAGTTTCAGAGGGTCTGACCATTTCGTAACATTCAGCTCACGCTATCGGTCATGCTGGTCTGTATTTAACTTCTTATGGCTAGGGGCAGTATTGAGTAGCTTGGATGAATAAGGTGCCCAGAGTAAACTGCCTGCTACTCAGGCCCAGAAGCTAAGATATGCATATTATTAGTAGATTTGGATAGAAAACACTCTGAAGTTTCGAAAACTGTTTGAATGATGTCTGTGAGTATAATAGAACTCATATGGCAGGCAAAAACCTGAGAAAAAATCCAACCAGGAAGTGGGAAAACTGAGGTTTGTAGGTTTGCCTATCCAATATACAGTGTCTATGGGGTCATATTGGACTTCCTAAGGCTTCCACTAGATGTTAACAGTCTTTGGAACCTTGTTTGATGCTTCTACTGTGAAGGAGGGGGGAATAAGAGCTGATTGAGTCAGGGGTCTGGCAGAGTGCCACGAGCTCACTCAGGCACGGCCCCGTGAGAGTTAGCTGCGTTCCATTGCATTTCTACAGACAAAGGAATTCTCCGGTTGAAACATTATTGAAGATTTATGTTAAAAACATCCTAAATTATTGATTCTATACATCGGTTGACATGTTTCTACGACCTGTAATGGAATTTTTTGACTTTTCGTCTTGCCTGCGCGTCATGAGTTTGAATTTTGGAACTAAACACGCGAACAAAAAGGAGGTATTTGGACATAAATGATGGAGGTTATCGAACAAAACAAACATTTATTGTCATGGAATTATATTATATGATATCCCTGTCCCGTTAGGCTAGGCTATGCTAGTCAGTTTTTTTGATGAGGAGGATCCCGGATCTGGGAGAGAGAAGGGGTAGAGGTTAACTGATCGTCTTTGGTCTGCAGCGTTTTGAGTAGAATCGTGTTACTTTGAGTAACGTTCAACAAAACTGCATGCATGTTATCAAGTTGAGCGCTCCTGTTTGTAGATAACTCTTCAGATTTATCTAGTTTGGCGTGGACATCATCGTATTTAGTTTTGGCTAAATCGAGTTGTTCCTGTAGCATATGATTTTGTTCCTGTTGAAGACGATTTTGTCTTGTGCTTGTTCATCGTCATACGTTTTTGCAATTACATTTAATTGTTCAGTTTTCAAGCGCAGTTCCATAGCTAGCATAATTTTTCCCTTTTCTGCATTTGTCATTGGTTTCCCGGTTCTCTCCACCTGTCCCTTTATGTCTACGTTCTGTCTCTTATACACATCTAGATGTGTATAAGAGACAGGAACACAGAGGTAAAGAGGGAGTTTACCCAAAAGGGCTTTGTAGATGAACACATACAAATGTATCTTTCTGTGCATATAAAGTCAGGTCCAACCTACCATTTGGTACAATGTGCAATGGTGGGTGAGTGACTTGGCATTTGTAATAAAGCGCAAGGATGCATGATAAACAAAGTCCAGTCTCTGTAAGACGGAGGAGGTTGCATGCAACAAGTCACCATGATCAATTACAGAGAGAAAAGTGGCCTGAACAAGCTTCTTTCTAGCCATAAGCGGGAAGCAAGCCTTATTACGAAAATAAAATCCAATTTCAATTCAAGATTATCCACATGAACTTTAAAGGACAACTTGTCATCCAACCAAATACCTAGGTATTTGTAGGATGACACTTTTTCAATGGATAAGCCACCAGATGTGACAATGCTAACGTTCTCTGGGAGAGTTCTAGCTCTGGTAAAGATCATGAATTTAGTTTTTTGTATATTCAAGACTAGTTTGAGACCATAAAGGGAGGCCTGCAGTGAATGTAAATTGTGGCGATTTTTTTATGAATTGTTCAGCAGTCTAATGGCTTGGGGGTAGAAGCTGTTGAGGAGCCTCTTGGTCCTAGACTTGGCACTCCGGTACCGCTTGCCGTGTGGTAGCAGAGAAAACAGTCTGTAACTTGGGTGACTGGAGTCTCTGACAATGTTGCTTTTTATCAAGTCCATTAATGATTTAATTTGCCACTGCCATAGCTGCAGTTGTGGTGCTGTGCCCCGATCTAAAGCCAGACTGAACCCCGCTCAATATGTTCTTATCAATTAAGAAGTTGTTTAATAACCTCTCTGGGATAGGTGGGACATTAGCGTCCCACCTGGCCAAAATCCAATGAAAATGCAGAGCGCCAAATTCAAATAAATTACTATAAAAATTTAACTTTCATGAAATCACACATGCAATACACCAAATTAAAGCTACACTTGTTATGAATCCAGCCAACGTGTCAGATTTCAAAAAGGCTTTACGGCGAAAGAAAACGATGCTATTATCTGAGCACCTCAGCAAACAAACACAGACAATCATATTTCAACCCTCCAGGCGCGACACAAAATGCAGAAATAAAGATATAATTCATGCTTTACCTTTGACGAGCTTCTTCTGTTGGCACTCCAATATGTCCCATAAACATCACAAATGGTCCTTTTGTTCGATTAATTCCGTCTTTATATATCCAAAATGTAAATTTATTTGGCGCGTTTGATCCAGAAAAACACAGGTTCCAACTCGTGCAACATGACTACAAAATATCTCATAAGTTACCTGTAAGCTTTGTCCAAACATTTCAAAGTACTTTCCTAATACAACTTTAGGTATTTTATTATGTAAATAATCGATAAAATGTAATACGGGATATACTGTGTTCAATACCGGAGGAAAACAAAGTGTAGCGTGCTTTTCAGGTCACACGCCTCTATCAAAAAGTACACTTCCCTCTACCCTCGTTCTGAACAGTGCTACTTCTTAATTTCTCAAAGGGAAAACCTCAACCAATTTCTAAAGACTGTTGACATCCAGTGGAAGCGATAGGAACTGCAAGAAGGTCCCTTAGAAATCTGGATTCCCAATGAAAACCCATTGAAAAGAGAGTGACCTCCAAAAAACAAATTCTGAATGGTTTGTCCTCCGGGTTTCGCCTGCCAAATAAGTTCTGTTATACTCACAGACATGATTCAAACAGTTTTAGAAACCTCAGAGTGTTTTCTATCCAGATATACTAATAATAAGCATATGAGTAGCAGGCTGTTTACTTTGGACATGCTTTTCATCTGGACGTGAAAATACTGCCCCGTATCCCAAAGAATTTTTAACTGTGATTTCACTAGGGATTCATAGACTTTGGCCAGGATAGGGAGTTTAAAGATAGAACAATAGTTATTATCATCTGAGGGATCTCCACCCTTTAGCAGTGGGAGGACATAAGCTGATTTCCAAATGCTGGGTATGGAATTGGTCAAGAGACTAAAGTTGAAAATGTGAGCCACAGGTTCAGTAATAATACCGGCTGCTATCTTTAAGGAGGTAAGAGTCCAGGTTGTCTGGACCTGCAGACTTTTTAGTGTCTATGGCCTTTAGTGCTTTATAGACCTCAGGATAAGAAACAGGCTCAAAGTTAAAATGGTTCACATGAGGGCCTATATCATAGTTGACTGTGACAGAGCTTACATTAGAAGCCTGGGCCCCACCATTATTAAAAACTGAACCAGCAGATATGAAGTGCTTGTTAAAAAACCCTACAATATGGGCTTTATCCTTCACTTCATTAGAATCAATCATTAAATGGTCAGGAAGGCCAGAGGATACATTAGAACCTGACACTGATTTGATTAGCTTCCAGAACTTGGTATGGTTGTTTAGGTTCTTTGTAACTGCATTTAAATAGTAATCTGATTTGGACTTCCTGATCAATCCTGTGCATTTGTTTCTTAGCCCTCAGAAGGAGGTCCAGTCGACAGGAACTTTCGTATGTCTCGCTTGAGCCCAAGAGATATTTATCTTTCTAATTAATTCTGCCAAGTTATCTGAAAACCAGGGATGGCCCCTTCCACTGATTCTAAATTTCTTCACAGGGGCATGCTTATCACAAATCGACACAATTTTCATATAAAAATTGTCCCAGGCAGTGTCAACATCGGGAATAAGACTTACTCTGTCAATATTATGGTACAGATCATGTAAGAACGCTTGCTCATCAAACTCATAAAATTATAACAGGGTTTTGCTTTGGTCATTTTTGTATTTCTAACACAAGCAATTGCACAGTGATCACTGACATCATTACAGAATATCCCAGTCCATGTGTATTTGTGAGGGGTATTCGTTAGAATAATGTCCAATAACGTTGATTTGTTAGGTGCTGTGGGATTTGGTCTTATCGGCGCATTAATTAATTGAGCGAGATTCAGAGTCACACAATTCATTAAAAGAGTCCGATACAGATTAATGCATGTCCCAGTTCAAATCTCCTAAAATAATGAATTCAGAGTCATTTAGCTTGTGCAGTACATCAGAAAGAGAGTTAAGTGCGTCTGCGAAGCCGAGGGCTGTAGTCTTAGCCAACTACAGTGATGTGGGAGTCCTTATATATGTTCAACAAGCCACACCTGTTAATTGAAATGGACTACCTCATTAAGCTGGTTGAGAGAATGCCAAGAGTGTGCAAAGCTGTCATCAAGGCAAAGGGTGGATACTTATGGAGTTGGTGTTAAACAAATACATTTTCATTTGTTTAACACTTTTTTGGTCACTACATGAGTCCATGTCTGTTTTGATGGAATTAACTTTTACTTGGTACTCATCCCGGATCCGAGAGCACCCTCATCAGTAAAAAAGCTGACTAGCATAGCCTTGCATAGCGCCACAAGTAAATACTAGCATCTAAATATCATGAAATCACAAGTCCAAGACACCAGATGAAAGATACACATCTTGTGAATCCAGCCATCATTTCTGATTTTTAAAATGTTTTACAGGGAAGACACAATATGTATTTCTATTAGCTAACCACGATAGCAAAATACTTTTTTCCACCATTTTTTACTGCATAGGTAGCTATCACAAATTCGACCAAATAAAGATATAAATAGTCACTAACCAAGAAACAACTTCATCAGATGACAGTCTGATAACATATTTATTGTATAGCATATGTTTTGTTCGAAAAATGTGCATATTTCAGGTATAAATCATAGTTTTACATTGCAGCCACCATCACAAAATCTCACCAAAGCAGCTAGAATAACTACAGAGACCAACGTGAATTACCTAAATACTCATCATAAAACATTTATGGAAAATACACAGTGTACAGCAAATGAAAGACAAAGATCTTGTGAATCCAGCCAATATTTCAGATTTTTTAAGTGTTTTACAGCGAAAACACAATATAGCATTATATTAGCTTACTACAATAGCCAACCACACAACAGCATTGATTCAAGCCAACAGTAGCGATAACGAATAAACCAGCAAAAGATATAAAATTATTCACTAACCTTGATAAACTTCTTCAGATGACAGTCCTATAACATCAAATTACACAATACATATATGGTTTGTTCGAAAATGTGCATATTTAGCGGCACAAATCGTGGTTATACAATATGAATAGTAGCCAAAATGCAAACAAAATGTCGGGAGAAATCTTGGGAGAGGCACCTAATCTAATCAATAACTAATCATAAACTTGACAAAAAAATACAGGTTGGACAGCAAATGAAAGATACATTAGTTCTTAATGCAACCGCTGTGTTAGATTTTTTAAATTAACGTTACTACGACATACAGCGTGCGTTAAAGCGAGACCGCACCGAAATTAATGGCGGAATAATAGTTTAACATTTTTCAACAGAAKWACGAATTAACATCATAAATAGTTCTTACTATTTGATGAGCTTCCATCAGAATCTTGTGCAAGTTGTCCTTTGTACAGAATAATCGTTGCTCGGTTGTAGATTGTCGTCTTCAACTTTGGAATTAGCAGCAAACATTAGCCATGTGGCGAAGACGTGTCCAACTCACCATAACGCAGCACAAATAAAATACCGAAAATCGTAATATACTTGTCAGGTTTTGGCKAAGACTGTTCGGGTTTTGGTCACTAGATGTCCCCATTGCACCTTTTTTGTACCTTTTGTTTTTCTTGCTCTAATTATTGTTTGCACCTGTAGGTCATTCCCTTGTTAGTATTTAAACCCTGTGTGTTCCTCAGTTCCTTGCTCAGTGTTTGTAAGTTAGCACCCAGCCCCAGCCCAAGCCTTGTTTTATATAGATATTTCTCTTGTTGGATTTTCCAGAGGTTCTCTGGTTTAGTTCTTGTGTATTATTTGAGTAGTCTTTTGAGGTTTGTTTTTCCCTGCTTTTTTACCACTTTGTGGAGTTTCTTTTGTATTTTGGAGGATTTCCATTTTGTGCCTCTTGGCTTTATTTTTGGACATTGTGGATTTAGTTTCTTTGCCTGAAGATTTTGTTCTTTAATTAAACCACCATCTCTAGTACTGCTGTGTCTGCCTCATCTTCTGGGTTCTGACGATTATTAGTGACTGTTTCTCGCACCGGGTCCTGACAATACTGATATAAACTGATATAACTCGGTTTAAAATAACTACATTATGATGTTTTTAACACCTATATCGAATAAAATCAGAGCCGGATATATCTAACGCTTATAACGAGAGCTTTTCAGAATGCAATCCTGAGGTCTGTCTTGCGTCATGACGAACGTTGAAAAGACTGCACACCCGGTTCCAAGAGCTTTTGTACGGCCTCAGATCTATCTAGACACCCCATTCCAATTCTCACTGCTTACTGACATCTAGGGGAAGGCGTATGCAGTGCATGTCGACCCATAGATTACATGCAAATTAATAAACTGACCCTGGAACAGAGTGCCCGATTTCAGATTTCTCACTTCCTGACAGGAAGTTTGCTGCAAAATGAGTTCTGTTTTACTCACAGATATAATTCAAACGGTTTTAGAAACTAGAGAGTGTTTTCTATCCAATAGTAATAATAATATGCATATTGTACGAGCAAGAATTGAGTACGAGGCAGTTTAATTTGGGAACGTTTTTTTACAAAGTAGAAATGGTGCCCCCCTATTGAGAAAAGGTTTAATTGATGTGCCCAAACCTTTGACTGGTACTGTAGCTCTTGACTATAGTCATCAGAGGAGAGTAGATGATGAATGGAAAGTGTCTGAGGTAGTCCGTTTCCAACAGAAGGAGGTTCAGAGCCGGGAGAGAGCACTACAAATGACAAGATCATGCAACCAACAGAAAGAGAGCAAACCATGGAACAAGTCATGCCCCTCCAATGAAATGAAAACAAATAGACCCAACATGCCATCTGCTGCAGCACTGCACACAGCCAGCCAGAAGGAACAAAACVGTCTATTCTGTGACAGTGCAGACCCCAAATCAGAAAACTGCCCATATCAAAATATTTCTGCACGCAAAGAGAAACTAATGAKAATGGGAAGATGCTTTGTATGTTTAGGACAGAAACACATAGCAAAAATCTGTAGTCAGAGTGTCATGTGCAACATGTGGAAGCAGACATCACATTGATGTGTGTACCGGTAAGAGGAGTGAGGTGCAACCCCCTACTGTTTCTGCAGATGCTGTTGTTTCCTCAGTTAATCCCCATTCAGAGAAGATGAAACCAGACGGACAGAACACTGTGGTCCTACAAACGGCAAAGACATGGGTAGAAGGCCCATCGGGCAGGAAGATATTTTGTTGCTTTCTAGATGGAGGCAGTCAGAGAAGCTTCATACATGAAAACTTTGTGAAGGGCCTGAAACTACCAGTAATCAGACAAGAGGGACTCACTCTTCACACGATTGGCTCCTCTTCTCCAGCAACATCCCAACGCAACACAGTGAAAGTCACCTTGGAGAATGTCMGGGACAAACAGCAGAGAATTTAAATAGAGGCAATTGAAACACCACAATGGTGCACAGCTATGATTAAGGTTCCTGGTYAGCAGATTCAACATGAGCTCCCAGACTTTCCAGGAGATGACAATGATCCTGAACTCTCTGTCCTGATAGGAGCAGACTAGTACTGGCAGATAGGATCAGGCCGAGTGGAGCGACTGACAGAGACGCTGGTTGCTTTAGAGAGGACCTTTGGATGGTCGGTGCAGGGATCAGTGTACATGTCAAGTGTCGCTGAGGCAACATGCATGTTCTTCCCACTTGATGAAGACACACTAGTCTCCAAACAACTGCATGCATTCTGGGAGCTTGAGTCTCTGGGTATCACAAGCGAGAAAACACAGAACCCAGAAGAAGACGAGGCTCTACAGAGGTTAGAGAGAACAACGACCTTCAAAGATGGACGATACCATGTGAAGTTGCCATGAAAACGAGAAATGCCAGAACTCCGAGACAACTATAGAATCGCCAAGAAACGGTTTGAAGGTCTGAAGACTGAAGAAGGATGTGACATTGTACAGCAGATACAATGAAGTAATAGAGGACTAATTACAACAGGATGTGGCAGAGGACGTGCCCAAGGACAACACATCAAGCACAGACGACGTGAAATACTACTTACCTCACCATGCAGTACTCCGAGAGGACAAGGTGACGACAAAACTGAAGTGGTGTATGATGCCTCGTCCCATGAAGATGGCTGTTCATCCCTCAATGACTGTCTACTCACAGGACCGAACCTGAATCGGGATCTTGTCAGCGTTCTGATAAAGTTCAGACTACATGAGATCACATTCATGGTAGACATCAATYAGGCTTTCCTGCAGTTATCCATAGCAGAGAGACAGAGACGCTATGAGATTCCTGTGGCTCACAGGCCCTCGAAGGGGAGAAAATGAAGAGGAGCTGCTCGTGCTGAGGATGAACAAAGTGGTATTTGGAGCTTCCCCAAGTCCATTCTTGCATCGCAGCTACAAGCAGGAAGCACCTGAAACAATATGAAAGGGAACAACCAGAAGTTGTAGAGACAGTGAGAGAGTCACTCTATGTAGATAACGTCATTGCAAGTTCACACAATGTTGAAGAGGCTTACTTTGTGAAAACAACTGCAAAGTGAATGCTGTCGACTGCAGGCATGGACCTCTGCAAGTGGATGACCAACTCTCCTGAACTGTAAGCAAAATGGGAGGAGAGTACAACATCTGACCACCCATTGGTGCTGGAAACACAAGGTGTAGTGCTGAAAGTTTTAAGTTTAGTGTGGAGACCGGGAACAGATGACTTTGTGTTTGACCTCAGGCCYCTACTGAGCATTCTAAAGCAAAAGGAAAACACAAGGAGAAGRGTTCTGCAGTTATCTGCCCGCATCTTCGACCCTCTTGGCTTCCTGACACCCTTCACCATCAGGATCATGTGCATGTTCCAGGAAATGTGGGAGAGGTGACTCAGCTGGGATGAAGAGTTGCCACCTGATTTGACATGAAAATGGCAACAGTGGTGTTCAGAACTAACCCAGCTCCACCAGCTCGCTATACCAAGGTGGTACAGAACAGACATGCAGCCACAGAACAGCCACACACTGAAACTACACATGCATCCAAGTCCAGGGTGGTCCCACGCAAGAAAATTATGCTGCCACGCCTGGTGCTCATGGGAGCTGTGATTGGAGCAAGACTAGCAAACAACCTAATGACCACACTGAAAATGGAACAAAAACAGATCAAAATGTGGACAGACTCGATGATCGGGCTGCATTGGATTGCAGCTCGGTTCAGAAATTGAAACAGTTTGTCGCAAACAGAGTGACAGAGATCCAATCCCTGACCAATCCAGAGTCATGGTCACATGTTGAAGGGAAAACAAATCTAGCCAACCTCCCTACAAGAGTACAAACTGTTRGAAACTTGACACAGAACCAGCTATGGTGGAACGGACCCAGCATTCTGACACCACCCAATCAGTCGGAGGAGACTGATGACAACAAGGTTCCAGAAGAGGTGAATACAGAACGCAAGAACTACTCAGTGTGGAAGGAAGACTGCTTCACAGTCTCTGAACTTCACATTCAGAGAGCAGCACCCATGGGTTCTGCTCAACAAGCACAGATACTCAGAAATGCTGATACAGTACCATCATGAGAAGATGATGCATTCTGGAGTAAGAGACACTGGACACTGGATCTTGCGTGCTAGGCAGCTTGTCAAGAGCACAGTGGCAAGATCTATAGTCTGCAAGAGATTCAAGGCAAGGGCCGGAAAGCAGATCACTGCACCTTTACTAAAAGACAGAATAACTGAATCCCCACCGTTCGAAGTCAAAGGTGGGGATTTTGCAGGACTGCTCTACGTGAAAGAAAATGGTTCTGTGAAGAAGTCATACGTTGCGCTATTCACTTGTGTTGTAACCAGAGCAGTGCATTTGGAACTGGTCTCAGATCAGTCAACAGAGACATTCCTGTTAGCTCTGAAAAGATTAATCTCAAGGAGAGGGTTATGCATGGTAATCTATTTGGACAATGTAAAAACGTTCAAATAGAGCTAATCAGGACTTTGAAGAGCTGTGGAGGCAATCAAAGAGCCCCAACTCTTGGCGTTCTTCTCAGAAAGGGGCATACCCTGGAGGTTCATCGCTGAGCGAGCAGCCTGGTGGGGTGGATTCTGGTAAAGACTCATCAGGTCAGTAAAAACATGCCTGAGAAAGGTTATTGGGAAAGATTTGCTCAACTTTGAAGAGATGTGCACAGTCCTGACAGAAGTTGAAGCTATCCTAAATTTTAGGCTTCTGACCTTCTTGCACAATGAAGTGGATGAACCACAACCCCTGACACCAGCACACTTCCTGGTGGGTAAAAGACTAAGCTCACTCAGCACCCAACTCTCAACAAGGAGGAGATGAATTACAGGCAGAGACTTGTGGAAATACAGGCAGAGACTTGTGACCAGCTTCTGGAACAGCTTGCAAAGAGACTACTTGCTGGATCTATTGTCAGCACACCGCTGTGACACGACACAGCCCACCCCACTGAATGTGGGTGACGTTGCACTCATTGGAGAAGATAACACACCCAGACAAGCCTGGAAACTAGGGAAGATTGAGGAACTGTTTCCAGGCCGAGATGGCCTAGTTAGGTCATGTTCAGTTTGTACTACCTCAAGGACTTTGTTGAGAAGACCTATTCTGCTGATATACTGCTTAGAGATTTAGATGAACACAGTTGTTCATCGGGGGGAGGATGTTGTAACTTTAATGGGTTACAGAGTTAATGTTTACAGTTCATTCATTGAACTGTATCTAAAGATATTATATTTTACAGTTATTGTATTAGAATCCATGTGATGGAGATTGAGAGAACTACGTACATATTTCTGTTGTAATGGTTAGTATTGMATTATGCTATTGACTGCCTTGCGACAGGAAGTAAACAAAACGAGAATGTGCCAGTTATGTACAAGTTACAAGTGATTTTCCTGGCTTTCGCTAGCAACTTTCTTTTATTGTCTAATAGAATCTAAAGTGGTCAAATGTAATGTGAACAAGTATTATTACTAAAAAAGAAGCTTTCATCCTACAACCGACATCCTGAGTCATTACATTGAAGATAGTCATTCTATACTTTTGCCTGATTGATTGCCTTACGGAGGGCATAACTGCACTGTTTGTATTCAACCATCTTCCCAGTCACCTTACCGTGGTTAAACATATTTGTTCGCGCTTTCAGTTTTTCATCCGCTCATCCACTCACCTATTAGTCAGTTCATACCGAAGCTAGGGATGTACTCCCTCCGAACCATCTTGACACCTTCCCACCTTCGCCTTAAAGTGTTTTAGGGGGAACCACTAATGGAGCCCCCCCCTTGAATGTTTTAATGCAGTTACACCTTGAATACCTTCAATCCGCTATGCGGATGTCAGCCAATGCGGGTTAACTCTTGATCTGATTGAATCCAGGCCTAAATTGTGGTTTGGTAATTAACACCAATGACCAATAGATCTGTGTTCTCATGCAGATTGAACCCAGTTAAAAGAGAATGTTCTAGATTTAAAGTATCATGCTCTCTTGCTTAACAATTTTGTACTTTACAACCAACAATGTTTTGGCATGCTATAGCAACCAGTAGGCTACAAACTATTGCCAGGCCTCACAAAGGTGTAGGAATGTGTAACGGCTGTCGTCTTCCTCCTCGTCTGAGGAGGAGAAGTTTGAAGGATCGGAGGACCAATGCGAAGCATGGTAATTGTTCATCTTATTTAATGAAAGTGAACAACTCAAAATACAAAAACAACAAAGTGAAAACCGAAACAGTTCTATCTGTTGCAGACACACAAAGACTGAAAACAACCATCCACAAAACCCAACAGAAAACAGGCTACCTAAATATGGTTCCCAATCAGGGACAACGACTGACAGCTGCCTCTGATTGAGAACCATATCAGGCCAAACACAGAAAACCAACACAGAAATAGAAAACATAGATTACCCACCCAACTCACGCCCTGACCACACTAAAACAAAGAAAAATACAAAAGAACTATGGTCAGAACGTGACAGTAACCCCCCCCCAAGGAGCGGACTCCAGCCGCAAAACCTGAACCTATAGGGGAGGGTCTGGGTGGCCATCTGTCCGCGGTGGCGGCTCTGGTGCAGGACGTGGCACCCCCTCCACCATAGTCTTTGTCCGCTTTAGTGGCCTCCTAGGAACGGCGACCCTCGCCGCTGACCTTGGCCTGGGAACCAGCTAAAGGGCCCCACTGGACTGAGGGCAGCTCCGGACTGAGGGGCAAGCTCCGGACTGAGGGGCAGCTCCGAGCTGAGGGGGCTCCGGAGAGGGCAGCTCCGGACTGAAGGGCAGCTCCGGACTGAAAGGGCTGCTCCGGACTGAGGAACCAGCTAAGACTGAGGGTAGCTCAAGACTGAGGGGCTAGCTACCAGACTGAGGGGCAGCTCAGGACTGAGGGGTAGCTCCGGACTGAAAGGGCAGCTCTCGCGGAACTGAAGGGACAGCTCTGGCAGCCCTGACTGGCGGATGGCCTTCGGCAAGCTCCTGACTGGCCGGGCGGCTCTGGCGGCTCCTGACTGGCGGGTGGCTCTGGCGGCTCCTGACTGGCTGGGGGCTTCTTGGCGGCTCCTGGACTGGCGGCGGTTCTCGGCGGCTCCTGATGAACTGGCGGAAAGGCTCTGGGCGGCTCTCTGTCTGGGGACGGCTGGCGGCGAGCGACAGGCTGGCGGCTTCTTAGCGGCTCAGAACAGACGGGCGGCTCTAGCGGCTGCAGGACAGACGGGCGGCTCTGACGGCGCTGGACAGACGGGCGCTAAGGCGGCGCTGACAGTTTACGGGCGCTCAGGCGGCGCTGGACAGACGGGCAGCTCAGGCGGCGCTGGACAGACAGGGCAGCTCAGGCGGCTCGCTGGACAGACGGAAAGACTCTGGCCGCCTGAGGCCACAACAATTAGGCCTGTAGCGTGGTGCCCGGACTGGTGGTAAACCGCCCTGGGGACTACGCAAACCTCTCGGCGAGTGCGGGGAGCAGGAACAGGAAGTACTGGACCACCTGGAGAACGCACTGGATGCCTGGTGCGTGGTAACCGGCACTGGTGGTACCGGGCCTGAGGAACGCACCTCCAGGGCGAGTGCGGGGAGGCAGGAAAGGGCGTAAACAGGGCTCTGGAGACGCACCAGGAAGCCTGGTGTGTGGTGTTGGCACTGGTGGTACTCGGACTGGTGCGAGGGGCCTTGCCACAGGCGGCTGGTGCGTGGAGAGGCGGGATAGACCCGGACCGTGGAGGCGGCACTACAGGTCCTTCGAGCACCGAGACCTGCCAACCCTACCTGGCTGAATGCTCCCGTAGCCAGGCCAGTGCGGCAAGTGTGGAATAGCCCGCACTGGGCTGTGCTGGCGAACCGGGGAGACCATGCGTAGGCTGGTGCCATGTACACACGGCCCGAGGAGCGCATCTGGAGACCAGATAGCCGTAGAAGCGGCTTCATGGCACCTGGCCTTTCCCAGATGCCGCCCGCACTCTAGCCCGGCCGATTATACGAGGTGTGCTAATGTACCGCACGGGCTATGCCTGCCTTACCGTGGGACTTCGGTGCGGGCATCTCTGCATAACACGGTGCCTGCCCGGTCGCTCTCTCTCCACGGTAAGCACGGGGAGTTGGCTCAGGTCTCCTACCTGGCTTAGCCACACTCCCCGTGTTCCCCCCCCAAGAAATCTTTGGGGCTGCCTCTCTGGCTTCCAGCCGCGCTTACTTGCAGCCTCTTCATACCACCTTCTCTCCGCTTTCGCTGCCTCCAGCTCAGCTTTGGGGCGGCGATACTCACCAGCCTGGTCCCAGGYTCCCTTGCCGTCCAGAATCTCCTCCCAAGTCCATTTCTCCAGATATCGCTGGTTCTCCTGCTGCTGCCCGTTACCACGCTGCATGGTCCTTTTTTGGTSGGTGGTTCTGTAATGGCTGTCGTCTTCCTCCTCGTCTGAGGAGAAGTTTGAAGGATCGGAGGACCAATGAGCAGCGTGGTAATTTTTCATCTTATTTAATGAAAGTGAACAACTCAAAATACAAAAACAACAAAGTGAAAACCGAAACAGTTCTATCTGGTGCAGACACACAAAGACTGAAAACAACGACCCACTAAACCCAACAGAAAACAGGCTACCTAAATATGGTTCCCAATCAGGGACAACGAATGACAGCTGCCTCTGATTGAGAACCATATCAGGCCAAACACAGAAAACCAACACAGAAATAGAAAACATAGATTACCCACCCAACTCACGRCCTGACCACACTAAAACAAAGAAAATACAAAAGAACTATGGTCAGGACGTGACAGAATGTCTTCTGATATTTTCCCGGGAGGACACTCCTATGATATGTAAATAATAGCTGATCAATCTGTTTAGAAATCGTGTTGTTCACTTCAACAAAACAGTTACTGTACCTGATATTCATTTTATTTATAGGGAGACGTCTGAGAGAAAAAATCATCCTTTTGACATGGTTGGATTTTAGATAATCAAATCTATGGAGGAGATTGACTCATTCGTATACTGTACAGTCGAACTAGACTCTTGTCACTTCTGAGACACCAACAAAGACATGTTATCAATGGGGCAATTATAATAATCCTGTCAATATTTGTTTAGGAACGTCTCTGTGTATTGACATACAGGACAGGGATCTGAGAATGTATCATAGTGACTAGATGAGACAATCACCTAACACCTCATCTGTCTATCTTATCTCTCCTCTGCTTATACTTATGGTGTGGCGTTATCTGTTTGACACACTGTAAATACACTGAGTATACCAAATTTTAAAGAATTTCTTCCTAATATTGAGTTGCACCCCCACTTTTGCCCTCAGAACAGTCTCAATTCGTTGGGGCATGGACTCTACAAGGTGTCAAAAGCGTTCCACAGGGATGCTGACCCATGTTGACTCCAATGCTTCCCACAGTTGTCAAGTTGACTGGAAGTCTTTTGGGTGGTGGACCATTATTGATACACACGGGAAACTTTTGAGCGTGAAATACCCAGCAGCATTGCAGTTCTTGACACAAACCAGACCTCCTGGCAGCTACTACCATACCCCGTTCAAAAGCACGTAAATGTTGTGTCTTGCCCATTCACTCTCTGAATGGCACACATACACAATCCATGTCTCAATTGTTAAAAATCCCTCTTTAACCAGTCTACTCCCCTTTATCTACACTGATTGAAGTGTATTTAAGGTGATATCAATAAGGGAGCATAGCTTTCCCCTGGATTCACCTGGTCAGTTTATGTCATTGAAATGTTTTGTATACTCAGTGTATGCTTTAGCAGACACGGCATAGGAGCCTGGTTGAAGCTAGAAAGTATCAGGCCAGAATTTACACAATCCTGCTTGTAAACTTCTCAAGAGGACATTATAGATTGCACTTGCCTTGTGCCGTAAGGTTTTGGGTGCCAGCAGTGTTCCATTGGAATGAGCCATCTGCAGAGGCTGTCATTGATGATACATGGAGTAGACTAAAAGACTTTATGGGTCAGCATGATGGAGTGTTTGTACAGGTTATTTTCAAAGGGAGAATAAAAAATGTATTAAAAATGACACTAAGTAGGCTTTTCTATTATGACAGGTGCAAACACTTGGTAAGCCTGTTCATTGTGCATTGAATATTCATATGGGCCTACATGTGAGCAAAATATATAAATGTATCTATAAATGTATAGAAATGTAATGACACACGTCAGAAAATAGTATTTTGACCAAAATGACCATAATGTTACATTGTTTACTGTCATTTTGTCCACGTACAATTCATTATTTCCAACAGTAACCTGCTTTTATTGCTTTCAACTTTTCAGCCTACCCTTTTATGCTCAGGGCATATCGTCAACAGGGTTTTATTGATAATCCATTATTACATATATATGGGAACATATTATCAATCAAATACTAGTGCCATTATGAATTCCATATGACATAMTTCAATAATTATAATTTCTATAATTGCTTATAACTGTTGGGTCGTTGTAAGGTTATTCTGCTTCCCTTACGTTTGTAACAGGTACATTGTAATCTGTCTAGAAGCAGGTCGGCATGATTTTAAAGGGCAGTGCCACCTTTTTAAATAGATAAGAATCCATAAATCAATAGATTAGTGTGGCATTATCGCTCACACACCATTCAGTGTGTGCGAAAGAATATTTGCTTACATGCACTAATGTGATGAGGAGCATTTTAGTGCAGGCCATGAACGCTCTCACATAATATTATTCCTCCTTGAGGTTACTTTACTTACTCTTACTTGACTTTACTTTGATGAATGCACAAGGGTCATTCTTGAATTGCAGTGTCATTCAATAAGAAAACATACGTAAGTCTTACACGGCAACACATCTAGTTGTATACATTGTAGAAGCTACTTGGGACTAGCAAATTGGCTTGTCCCACTGGTGGTGTTTAGAGGTGTTTCATGTTTTGGGGATTCAGAGATATCTATCAATTATTTTGATAATTTTTTATGCTAGACAGTGAGCAAAAGTTTTTCGTGCATTTTATAGTCCAATATTAAATCTTTACTAATATAATGTGTGTACCTCAGTTTTATGTGATTGGTGTTACCGCCTAGAAAATTAATGATTACAAAGATATACAAGGACCTTGAGCATTCTGTCCGGTGGCAAACTGTTATCTGGGAAGGGTTCTACATTAAAGAAAATMATTAGCTAGTATGTCATAAATTTGAGGATTTCATTGGTGTGTCTAAATCCAAAGTGTCACTTGGTGTTAGTCAGTTTAAATAAAGGGAAATAACAGTGTGGGCAAAATGATTAATCAAATCACTTTAGTACAACATTTTTTGAGGATTGACCTTATATTTGAGCATTTGGGGCCTCCATTTCATAAAATCTTAATTTACCTAAAACATCTCATTGGTGTTACTACTGCTACGGGTGGTACAATGCTATCATAATGGTCAAAATTATTTAAAGTCATTAAAATAGCAGTAGTCCCTGGATCACAGATTAACCCATTTAACGCCATCAGTCACAATAGTGGGGAAAAAATGTTGTACAGTGCTTTACAGGACCTAGAGAAGTTTAAGTTGTACTTATCATTATTATGCATTATTAAGATGTCTGGTATGATTCTGAGAAGTTTCATATGATTTGTCAAAATGATCTCAAGACCACAAGCATAAATCTCTAAAGTGAACTTTTACAGATGAATTTGGCACTACTGTATTCAACAGTTTAGGGATCGGTGTCCCGTGCACGGGACGCTTGACCTAACGTAGGCTAATGCGATTAGCATGAGGTTGTAAGTAACAAGAACATTTCCCAGGATATAGACATATCTGATATTGGCAGAAAGCTTAAACTCTTGTTAATCTAACGGCACTGTCCAGTTTACAGTAGCTACAGTTGTCAGAAGATTACATACACCTAGGTTGGAGTCATTAAAACAAGTTTTTCAACCACTCCACAAATGTATTGTTAACAAACTATAGTTTTGGCGAGTCGGTTAGGACATCTACTTTCTGCATGACACAAGTAATTTTTCCAACAATTGTTTACAGACAGATTATTTCACGTATAATTCACTGCATCACAATTCCAGTGGGTCAGAAGTTTACATACACTAAGTTGACTGTGCCTTTAAACAGCTTGGAAAATTCCAGAAAATGATGTCATGGCTTTAGAAGCTTCTGATAGGCTAATTGACATCATTTGAGTCAATTGGAGATGTACCTGTGGATGTATTTCAAGGCCTACCTTCAAACTCAGTGCCTCATGGGAAAATCAAAAGAAATCAGCCAAGACCTCAGAAAAGAATTGTAGACCTCCACAAGTCTGGTTCATCTTTGGGAGCAATTTCCAAACGCCTGAAGGTACCACGTTCATCTGTACAAACAATAGTATGCAAGTATAAACACCATGGGACCACGCAGCCGTCATTTCGTTCAGGAAGGAGACGCGTTCTGTCTCCTAGAGATGAACGTACTTTGCTGCGAAAAGTGCAAATCAATCCCAGAACAACAGCAAAGGACCTTGTGAAAATGCTGGAGGAAACAGGAAGAAAAGTATCTATATCCACAGTAAAACGAGTCCTACATCGACATAACCTGAAAGACCGCTCAGCAAGGAAGAAGCCACTGCTCCAAAACCGCCACAAAAAAGCCAGACTACGGTTTGCAACTGCACATGGGGACAAAGGTCATACGTTTTTGAGAAAAYTCCTCTGGTCTGATGAAACAAAAATATAAATGTTTGGCCATAATGACCATCGTTATGTTTGGAGGAAAAAGAGGGATGCTTTCAAGCCGAAGATCACAATCCCAACCGGGAAGCACGGGGGTAGCAGCATCATGTTGTGGGGACGCTTTGCTGCAGCAGGGACTGGTGCACATCCCAAAATAGATGGCATCAGGAGGTAGGAAAATGATGTGGATATATTGAAGCAACATCTCAAGACATCAGTCAGGAAGTTAAAGCTTGGTCGCAAATGGGTCTTCCAAATGGACAATGACCCCAAGCATACTTCTAACATTGTGGCAAAACGGCTTAAGGACAACAAAGTCAAGGTATTGGAGTGTTCACAAAGCCGAACTGAAAAAGCGTGTGCGAGCAAGGAGGCCTACAAACCTGACTCAGTTACACCAGCTCTGTCAGGAGGAATGGACCAAAATTCACCCAACTTATTGTGGGAAGCTTGTGGAAGGCTACCCGAAATGTTTGACCCAAGTTAAACAATTTAAAGGCAATGCTACCAAATACTAATTGAGTGTATGTAAACTTCTGACCCACTGGGAATGTGATGAAAAAAAAAAAGCTGAAATAAATAATTCTCTCTACTATTATTCTGACATTTCACATTCTTAAAATGAAATGGTGATCCCAACTGTCCTAAGATAGGGGAATTTTTACTAGGATTAAATGTCAGGAATTGTGAAAAACTGAGTTCAAATGTATTTGGCTAAGGTGTGTGTAAACTTCCGACTTCAACTGTATTACAGTGAAATAATACCATGCTTTTGTTTGAGGAGAGTGCACAATTTTGAATATGAAAAGTTATTAATAAACAAATTAGGCACATTTAGGCTGTCTTGATACAAACTTTTGAACAGAAATGCAATGGTTCATTGGATCAGTCAAAAAWTTTGCAAATACACTGCTGACATCTACGGAACAAAATCTAAATTGCACCTGGGCTGGAATAATACATTATGGCCTTTCTCTTGCATTTCAAAGATGATGGTACAAAAAAATACAACAAACTGTTGTTTTTTTCTTTGTATTATCTTTTACCAGATCTATCGTGTTATATTCTCCTACATTCCTTTCATATTTCCACAAACTTCAAAGTGTTTCCTTTCAAATGGTACCAATAATATGCATATCCTTGCTTCAGAGCCTGAGCTACAGGCACTCCGATTTGGGTATGTAATTTCTTGCGAAAATTATAAAAGAACGGGCGGATCCTTAAGATGTTTAAAAAAACAAATATATGTTGTTGACATTTTAAAATATGTTCTTTGTAAATATAATGTTTAAAGGATCMAATTTACATATTCTGAACAAAAATATAAACGCAACATGTAAAGTGTTGGTCCCATGTTATTTAAATAAAATATCCTCAAAATGTTCCATATGCACAAAATTTTTATTTCTCTCGAATTTTGTGCACAAATTGGTTTACATCTCTGTTAGTAAGCATTTGTCCTTTGCCAAGATAATCCATCCACCTGACAGGTGTGGCATATCAAAAAMCTGATTAAACAGCATGATCATTACACAGGTGCACCTTGTGCTGGGGACAATAATTTCGTCCAAACGGCCACAAAACTGAAAACCACGTGTAACCACGACAGGCCAGGACCTCCACATCGGGCTTCTTCACCTGCGGGATTGTCTGAGACCATCCACCGGACAGCTGATGAAACTGTGGGTTTGCACAACCAAAGAATTTCTGCTGCCAGAAACTGTCTCAGGGGGGCTCATCTGCGTTCTCGTTGTCCTACCCAGGGTCTTGACTTGACTGCAGTTCGCCATCGTAACCAACATCAGTGAGCAAATGCTCACCTTCGATGGCCACTGGCACGCTGGAGAAGTGTGCTCTTCACGGGTGAATCCCGGTTTCAACATTACTGGGCAGATGGCAGACGGCGTGTATGGAGTCGTGTGTGTGAGTGGTCTGCTGATGTCAACGTCGTGAACAGAGTGCCCCATGGTGGCGGTGAGGTTATGGTATGGGCAGGCATAAGCTACGGACAACGAACACAATTGCCTATTAATTGTTGGCAATTTGAATGCCAGGAGATACCGCGAAGAGAACCTGAGGCCCATTGTTGTGCCATTCATCCGGAGCCATCACCTCATGTTTCAGCATGATAATGCATGGCCCCATATCGCAAAGATCTGTACACAATTCCTGGAAGCTGAAAATATCCAAGTTTTTCCATGGCCTACATACTCACCAGGCATGTCATCAACAGCCTTATCAACTCTATGCGAAGGAGATGTGTCGCGCTGCATGAGGCAAATGGTGGTCACACCAGATACTGACTGGTTTTCTGATCCAGACCCCTACCTTTTTTTTAAGGTGTCTGTGACCAGTGAAATAGACTAGGGCCTAATGAATGTAGGTATGTACCTTCATTTTCAATACATTAACTCCATGATGCTGGTGGTAATAACCATTGAGTAAATAACTCTTTATTTTCTATGACCAATGTGCCACGAAAGATGGTTCTATCTTCTGCATGATATTGTTTTGCAATTATTGATTTAAATTACCCAGAAATCTGACTATTTTACTTGACTATTCCTTCCTTCCTTCTCTCTCTCTCTCTCTCTCTCTCTCTCTCTCTCTCTCTCTCTCTCTCAGGGACCTGCACTGTCCACAGCGACTCCCACGACAGCACCTTTGACTGGGCCATCTTTCCCTGTACCTATATCCTGGTACGGATGTGCTCGCCCTCTGAGACCCCCCTGTCCCACTTCAGTGTGGAGGTAAAGAATGAGCTGAGAGGGAACTCCTCCGTGTCTGCTGTTCTGCAGGCCAACGTGGAGGTGGAGAACCTCAGGGTCTCCCTACACAAGCGACAGAACCACCAGGTCATAGTGAGAACCACCGGGTCATGGTGAGTACAATATAGGTTGTWATCATAAAGTTTATTCACCATACAATGGGTTATAATAGTTTATTGGTTCTAATCACCTTCACATATGATTTAGGCCTTTCACATTCCAACTGACCACATTGATGTTAGGTAATGTATCTTAACCCAGGCGGCAGGTAGCCTAGTGGTTAAGAGCATTGGGCCGGTAACCGAAAAGTTGCTRGTTTGAATCCCAAGCCGACTAGGTGAAAGTCTGTGCCCTTGAGCAAGGCTCTTAATCCTAATTTCTCCTGTTAATCGCTCTGGATGAGAGCGTCTGCTAAATGACTAAAAAGTCAAGCTCAATTTTACTGCCGGAAATTCACTCCTTGAACCTGGATTCCCCCGATTTCCACCCTGTGTTGTAACTGAATAACAGAATCAATTTTTAACCAAGGAGGAAGTGTTATGCAGTGATACCAAGTTCAATACAGAACATGCATTGTCTGTTCCTTTACCTTATGATTCTTAGATGGGTCTAGCTAGCTCCTAAGTAGTGAAAAACAGTCTGGTTTCCTCATAATAAAACTGCTTTGATTGATCAGCTATCTTTAATTAAATCATTAATCTTGTTACTGGGTGCTGACACCCTTTACAGTAACTATGTCTTAATCAAGGTTGTCAACTCGATGTCTTTTTGACGCCATACACTTGGCCCCTCCCTTTCCTGTTTGCCCCTCCCCCTTTCCCTGCCCACTGCTCTGGGCCACCAGGACCCTTATAAAAGTCTGCACGCTTTCCCCTCCCTAGTCAGAATCAGTGAGACTCCAGTACTCCCCACTCTCTCTATATAGTGAGTGTAAAGAGTATTCTATCTTAGCCTCCATAAGGGAACACAGCTAGAAGAACACCCATGCTTGGAGGCACCTACATTGGGTTGCTGGCTACAGCAGCCCTCCTCTCTCTGCTACAGGACGGGACTTACGGAAGGTGAGTCTCACTGTCATACTGTTGGTCTATTGTTTAGCATCTAACATACTCTTAGTTACTCTCTCTCTATGGCTGTGTCTTACTCTTACAATTGTATGATTTACTGTCTTAATTATTATCATGTCAACATTAGTATAAATAATACAAATGCTGAACTTTAGTTTGCAACTTGTTGTCGGATGCACCATGGCATAGAGATTACGATGTCGATATGTTGATGTGTAGGCTAACAATAAAGTGTTTTACTTTGATATCAATTTCTCTCCCACTGTTTTGATTTGATCCTAATGTCTTCTTTCAGTGTTGAGGGTGACAGATCATCAGTTACAYTGAGAGATGCAGGTATGAAACAGTATCAAATACCAATAATGCTAAGCATTGTTTTCCTTTTTCTTTTCTCAAACAACACAATGATTGCTGAAGGAGAAGTGGGATTTGTCAGTAGAACTAGCAACCTATTCATCAGTCTGACTTATAGGCTACACCTTTGTCTGGTTTTTGTTAAGTCCAGTGTCATTCACACCCCCAATTGCTACATTAACTTTGGACAAAAACTCACCTTTATTAAAGACCTAAACACAGAATAGTTTTTTTTTAAATGACGACTTTAATTGACTATTCTCTCTTGTTCTCTCTCTCGCTCTCTCTCAGGGACCTGCACTGTCTACAGCGACTTCCACTACAGCACCTTTGACTGGGCCAACTTCCGCTTCGTTGTCCCCTGTACCTACGTCCTGGCCCAGCTGTGCTCATCCTCTGAGATCCCCCTGTCCCACTTCAGTGTGGAGGTGAAGAATGAGCAGCGAGGGAACTCCTCTGTATCTCCTGTTCTGCAGGTCAATGTGGAGGTGGAGAACCTCAGGGTCTCCCTGCACAAGAGACAGAACCACCGGGTCATGGTGAGTACAATATAGGTTGTTATTATAAAGTTTATTCACCATACAATGGGTTATAATYGTTTATTGGTTCTAATCACTTTCACATATGATTTAGGCCTTTCACATTCCAACTGACCACATTGATGTTAGGTAAAGTATCTAGATCAGGAAAATGTGCTATTTGTAATTGAGTCATTGTAAATTCACTGCATAATAGTGCTGAACTTAGTTATTCGCTGGGTCTAAAAGTTCATATACTGTATCTGCCATGAACTGATCAACTGAAAAAGTATTTACTACAGTACAACAAAGTTCAGAGTTGGTTATGCAATGATGTACAAGAATATGAAACTATGGGACATAAGAGGGTTAGTATTTTGTCCCCTATTCCAAAGTATCGAACACATTGATCCAGTKAATATTTACTACATGCTACTGTAAGAACGGCAAAGAAAGACCAGTCTTTCAAGTAAATCAATCTTTATCATGTTTTCAGGTCAACGGCATTTGGAAGAAACTCCCACTGAGCCTCAACGGTGGCACCATCAACATCCGAGGCAATGCGGCTTCCGTCGTCCTGGAGACTAACTTCAACCTTTTTGTATCCTATGATGACTCCTGTGCCGTCCATATCACCGTCCCCGCGTCGTATTCCGGTAAAGTCTGCGGCATGTGCGGGAACTTCAACCACCTGAGAGACGATGATTACCACACGGCTGACGGTTCTGAGGCTTCAACCGCTGCCACATTCGGCCAGAGCTGGCAGAGCCAGAAGGCCTGTCAGTCGACCGTTGTCCCCCATGAGTGTCCCCCTATGGAGGAGGCAGAGTACGCTAGCGAGCCCAACTGTGGGTCCCTGGTCTCCAGGCACGGGCCCTTCGTAGAATGTCAGTCTGTCCTGGGAGCCGAGAGCTACTTCCGGAGCTGTGTGGCGGGGATGTGTGGAGCAGGTGGTGGCCTAGAGGTGCTGTGTGAGGCCCTGCAGTCCTATGCTGATATGTGCCTCAAGGCCGGGGGGCCCGTACCTGCCTGGAGGAACTCGACTATGTGTCGTAAGTTGTTTTATGGTTTCCTCTTTTGATTACTAACCTTCCTGCTGTAATTAATTATTGAAGTTGGAAACAACTTGATGATGGTGATAGCCTTCTAGACATTTTACTAAATGCTCTGCCTTTTCTTTCCCTCCCCAGCCCTGGAGTGTGGAGCGAACAGCCATTACAACGCCTGTGCCGAGGGCTGCCCTGAGGCCTGCTCCATCATGGACACCCAAAGGGCGTGTGGAAGCTGTGAGGAAAGGTGTGAGTGCAACCCCGGCTTCAAGCTCAGTGGGGGGAGGTGTGTCTCTGCAGAGGACTGTGGCTGCTGGATGAATGGAGTGCACTATGAGGTAAGGAATAGATTTAGGTTGATAGCAAAATATCAACACAGACAGACATTAAGAAAAACACACACACATCTCTTTTCTTCACCCTTTTCCAGAAAGGCGCGACGTTCATGGACGGTGAGTGTGATCGTGTGTGCCAGTGTATGGGCGGGGACAGACTCCAGTGTTCTGCTTCCTCCTGCGCGGACGACGAGGTGTGCAAGGTCAAAGAGGGGGTCAAGGGTTGCTTCCTCTCCAGCCCAGCCATCTGCCGCGTCTACGGAGACCCCCACTACATCACCTTTGACGGCAAGGCATACACCTTCCAGGGGGGCTGCAGCTACACCCTGGCCAAGACGTGCGGCGGACACACACCCGTCCAGTTCTCGGTGACGGGCCAGAACTGGAACCCGGGGAGCGAGAGCAGTGCTAAGCTGGCCGCAGTGGTTCTGGAGACCAAGGGTCTGCATTTGAAGATTGATAACTACAGCGCCACTGTAAGAACGAAAACTACGACATTTTGAAATAATCTTTCTTTACTTGTGCAGAGACTTTTTCCTATTTTGCCAGTTTTGCCTTTTGCCTTCAGAACCTTCACTAATCAGCTCTGGGTGTGCGGTAGATTCTACCTATTATTTACTTGTGACATTAACATGCATTGCTGACCCACTGGACCTTGCCCTCCTATTAACCGCCTCCCCACTTCCCTGTATTGCTTTGGTACAACAGTTCAAAGGAACTATGTAGAGAATTAGAGAATCTATTAGAGAATCTAACTATGTCTATCCCTTATATGTTTTTATTTGTATTTGCAACTGTTCAGTGTAGTTTAGTTTCTACAATTTGTCCAATGAGACAGAGGAGACATACTCTATTCCACACAAAAATTATATTTAATTCTACTTTCATCTATTTTACTTGGCTCCACTCTACCTTACTCTGCCCTACCCTTCCCTACTCTCCACTGCAGGTGAACCATGTTTGGCAGAGTCTTCCTATTGCAGTAAACGGCCCGTACGGCGAGGTGAAGCTGTACAAGAAGAAGCAATACACTGTCATGGAGACGACCTTTGGCCTCCAGATGCTGCTGGACGATCATCACAGGCTCTTCCTGCAGCTGGACGAGCGCTACAAGGGTGAGATGTGCGGCCTCTGTGGTACCTACTCCAACGACCAGGGGGATGACTTCCTGACCCCAAACGGCACCAAACCCGAGACCAATGAGGTCACGTTCGCCAACAGCTGGAGAGTGAAGAGTCCGGAGGACGATCGGTGAGTGGGTTGGATGTTTTGAACCATAACGGTAACATACTGTACAGTACATTATGTTACCGTTATGTTTGTAGTGGATGAGTGTATCCAGCCGTCAACTGAAAAATGCAGAACTGTCATTGTATCATCAACACTAATCTTTGAATACATCAATACATCCAATACATAACACCATTGATCTCCTCTCCGTTCTCCTCTTCTCTAGCTGTGTTGCTTCCCCACCTGCCCCCCAACCATGTGACTCCCATTTGGACAACCAGGGCCACCAGGAGTGTTCCAAGCTGCTGCGTGACACTTTCAAGCCCTGCCACCCATTTGTCCACCCCACGTCCTACATAGTTAGCTGTATGTCTGACCACTGTGCCTCCGGCGGGGACATGCATGTGACATGCTACTCCCTGAAGTCCTACGTGACCGCCTGTCAGGTGGCCAGTGTTACCTTGCCCCCCTGGTTTAATGACACCGCCTGTGGTGAGTGTGGTATGGTATGATTGTTTTCGTAAATGCATGCTGCTGCTGCTGAACACCGTACTATGATTGRATGGTGGTTGGCTCACCCCATCCATCATCAAACACTTTGGTTTTTGCTGTAGTCTTCAACTTGGATCCTTCATTCCTTCCTCCATTCTTCTTTTCCTTCCACTCTTGCATCCCTTATTCCTGCCCTCTTTTTCCTCCCCTCCTCCCTCCTTCTCTTACTTTCCCCTTCTTACCATCCACCTGAGGCTTGTCCGATGTGTTCCTGTGAAAAATCCTGCTGTCTGTCTTATAATTGCAGATAGCCTACCTGGCCCTCCCACAAAACCACCAGTTACTACACCTGACAATACATGTAAGAACGTTGACCACATGATTTTCCAATGGCAGCATTTCCATTCCTTTGATACCAGCTGGTTCATTTGGTGACTGAGTTTTCTATGGCATCCTACAGTTTGTCCTCTAGACTGCAACTTTGACAACAGCGAGTGTGGGTGGGAGCAAATTGTTCAGGACAGTTTTGATTGGAGAAGACAGAGAGGCCCAACCCCGTCTGACCTCACAGGGCCAACCCAGGACCATACCACAGGAGGTGAGAGGTTACATGGTTGTGCCCCCAAAAAATCTGAAATTACCAAATGTGCATCATCCACTGTTTCTGAGATTTCAATGAATGAGACAATACATGGTTGTAGCCTATCGACTTGTACAGACAGTGATATATAAATACCTATCTACATAGTGAACACCATAGACATCATAGAGGCTAGCCATTTCAGAGCTAATATGCTGGGAGTCGTGATGTTAAAGAGTGTCTGTGTATGTTTGTTGATCAGGTGGCTCCTACATGTACATTGAGGGTGACGGTGTTTACCACGGAGACTCTGCCCGTATGATAAGCCCTAAGTGCCAAAAAGGGGCGACAAAATACTGCCTGCGCTTCTGGTACCACATGTACGGACAGGCTAAGGCCATGATTCTCAATGTGTACCAGCTTGACGAGCGCAACAAACACAGGAAACTGTGGTCCAAAGCCAATAACCAGGGCTCCACATGGRATCTTGCAAAAGTGGATATCAATACCGATGGGTCATTCCAGGTAGGAGAAGGTATCAGAGGTTTTTAGAGGGTTAAATAGTGTGAAATGATTGTGGTATTCCACATTTTCACCCAACACAAAATGTCTCTGTTTCAGATCATCATCGAGGGAATCCGAGGCTCTGACGATCAGTCTGACGTGGCATTTGACGACGTCTCCATCCATTATGGATCATGTTCAGGTGAACTTTGTAACTATCATAGGGACGCATGCTACTGTACATCTAAACACTGGATGTCAGATGAGGAAACATTTACCCTTTATGACCAATGTCATTCCCTGCTTCCTCTGGCAGGTTCCTCAACAGGTGTTGTTGGTGGACCTTCAGTTCCTCCCCCAGTTGAAGAAGGATCATTTGTCCCACACCCAGGTATATTACATCTATAGACTCATTTTCTTATGGAAATAAAAAAATCTCTAAGGTACTTCAGAATAACCTGTTAAAATGTTGGACTCATATTGACTTTTACAAATGTTTCCCATGTTCCCTGCACAGTGTGCAACTTCGATTGCACTTTTGAGGAGGACCTCTGCAGTTTTACCCAGCTGATGACGGATTCTTTTGATTGGACAAGGCACAGTGGCTCCACCCCCACTGCGATGACTGGGCCATCAGCTGACCACACTAAAGGAGGTAGGTGTTCTTAGGACTTTTACCCCAAACTGAACAACAAAATATGGTAATTGTTGTCATTGTTGGACATCAAAATGCCTTGTCTGAATGGTTGCAAAAACTCTAATGCTCAAACAACAAACCGGAAAGTCAAAATTGGATTGAAGGATTTACCCTGTACTATTCTTTCTGCTCCATTAACTTCAATGGCTGTATTGCAAGACCTACATCCTTACATAAACAATCTAACCTGTCCCATTGCTGTTTGAACTCCAGAAAGAACCCCTAATAAAACCTACTGCTATCTAAAGGAATTGAATCTGTGACCCTATCTCTAATCTTATCTAATCTATTCTTGCCTATAAGATGGCGGTCACTACTTGTACATCGAAGCCAACAATGTGTCTAACGGAGACACGGCTCGCCTCCTCAGCTCTGAGTGTTCTGACCCCGGTCTTCAGTGTCTGCAGTTCTGGTACCACATGTCCGGTTCAGCGAAAACCATGGGCCTGCACGTCTACATACTCCAGGACCGCAGCGCCGACATGGTATGGTGGAAGAGGAACAACCAGGGAGACAGCTGGCAACTAGCCCAGGTGGATCTCAGGACCACTGGACCTTTCCAGGTGAGTGAGTTATGTGACATTGGTCTTGGTTTAGCCATTTTTATATCAATATTAAATAATTTCTGGGTAACAATGAAGTACCTTACTGTAACAGATTTCCATTCATATTGGAAAAATAGCTTTTTAGGAAAAAAATATGCCTCAAGCTAGAATTTTGCTAGGACTGACTGGGAGTGGTCTGAGTGGAGAGGGGAAAACTGAAAACTCGCTGTTATTGGCAGAGATGTTTGGAACTCTCTTTGTTATTGGTCCCACGTCATCAGAGCATGACGCATGATGAACGCGGAACGAGAGAGAGCTCGGGTTTGTTGTTTTGAAAGTTTCCGAAAAAGTGTTTCCTTAAAAAAGAAAAGCCTTCCTGTATAATTTGGATCACTTGCTGGGACCGGTAATATCTGTCCCAGGATATTGCCAAACCCTAAATTCTGAAGAGCTGATGGTTGGTGAAGCAGCTGGCATAGATGTTGCTGTGTATGTTCAGAGKCATATTCCTGTAAAGCTTATGAGGATCTCATGGCAAATGTTGTAGAAGTGGTGGTTGCAGGTTCACGTGCCTCATCTAAAGCCTCTTCTTTCGGGGTGCTGCTAAAGGCCACCAAGTGCTAACAGTCAGAATTTGGGTAATATCTGTGCAATACTTGATAGTGTGTGTGTGATGTTAATAGAGATGTCTGTTTTCTGGGTGACCTGACCATTGACTGGTTAGCAACTAGCTGTCCTCTCAAGAGTAAGCTTTTAACTGTGACTAATGTCTGTAATATGACCCAGGTTATCACTCAACCAATTAGAGTGCATTAGTGTTGGATCTGTGACATCCACTGGTATTGATCATATCTTCACTAATACTGCAGAGCTTTGCTCTAAATGTCACGCCCTGAATAAATAAATATCAGTTCCCATTGGCTGTAGTGAACATAACATTGTGGCAATAACAAGAATAGCCTAAGTGCCAAAGGTTGGTCCTGAAGTAATTCATAAGAGATCACACAAAAATGTTTTCTCAGGACTCTTTTGTTGAAGATGTACAAAATGTATGTTCGTCTGATGTGTGTGAGGAAGTGAATGCAGATGCAGCACTGGAAGTATTTGTAAAATAATGAATGCAAGAATGCACCTGTTAAGAAATGTACTGTGAAAACTGGTAAGAGCACCCTGGATTGATGATGAATTGAAAAAGGGTATGCTACAAAGAAATTATGCAAAAGAGGTGGTCAATTTGGTCAACTTAGTGTGGGAGAGGTGGAAAAACTATTATTATCCATCAATAATGATAAGCCACCAGGAATAGACAACCTTGATAGGAAACTATTGAGTATGGTAGCAGACTGAATTGCCACACCTATTTGCTATATCTTCCTCTACCTAAAAATAGTAAAGCACCCATTACTTGCTTTAACAGCCACCCAACCAGTTTGCTGCCTGTTCTAGTAAACTGATGGAAAGAATTGTGTTTGACAAAATACATTGGTTAAAATAAATGGATAATAAATGGATAATAAGATGATAGTTGGAACTGTATTGTTAGATTTGAGTGCACCCTTTAATCTTATTGATCATAAATTCCTATTGAAAAAAATAACTTGCAATGGTTTTACATCACATGCCATCACGTGGTTGGAGAGTTATTTATCCAATAGAAACCAGAYAGTGTTCTTCAATTAAATCTTCTCTAACATCAGATAGGTACAGTGTGGTGTCCCTCAGGGCAGTTGCCCTGGGCCGTTAACCTTCTCTATTTTTACAAATGATTTGCCACTGGTCTTACACAATGCTAAAATGACTATGTATGTGGATGATTCCACACTCTATATGTCAGCACCCAAAGCCAGTGAGTACACTGAAACTCTAAATAAGGAGTTACAGTCAGTATCATAATGGGCGATTAATAATAAACTGGTCTTAAACTAAAGGCATTGTATTTGGTCCAAAACATTCTTTATTACCTAAACCTCAACTGGAGTTGTGCATAAAGGGTGTGACCATTGAGGAAGTTGAGGAAGATAAACTCTTAGGTATAACATTGGATGGTCAATTATCATGTTCAAGTCATATTGAAAAAGTTGTTGTGAAGATGGGGAGGGCTATGTCTGTTATAAAAACATGTTCTGTGTTTTATACACAAAAACATCAAGAACATGCATGCGTCTATCCTGGTTGAGTGTTGATGAGAGATTAACTGCTTCTCTTCCAGTTTTTATGAGAAATAGTATTGTGATGAAAGTTCAAGGGTGTCTGCACAATCAAATAACTCAGCTCAGACACCCATGCATACCCCACAAGACATGCCAACAGGGGGTCTCTTCACAGTCCCATAGTCCAAAACAAATTCACAGCAATGCACAGAGACTTCCCGCGCCGACAGAGATGGCCGCCTCGCGCCTCGTTCCTAGGAAACTATGCAGTATTTAGTTTTTTTACGTGGTATTTCTTACATTGGTACCCCAGGTAATCTTAGGTTTTATTAAATACAGTCGGGAGGAACTATTGGATATAAGAGCAACGTCAACTCACCAACATTACGACCAGGAAWATGACTTTCCCGAAGCGGATCCTCTGTTTTGTCCACCACCCAGGKCAATGGATCGGATCCCAGCCGGCGAACCAAAACAACGACGCCGTAAAAGGGGCAGACGAAGCAGTCTTCTGGTCAGGCTCCGGAGACGGGCACATCGCGCACCGCTCCCGAGCATATTGAAATCCGAGCAAGAGTAGCATTACAGAGAAAAAAAAGAGACTGTAACGRTCTTTGCTTCACGGAAACATGGCTCACTCGAGACACGCTATCGGAGTCGGTACAGCCAGCTGGTTTCTTCACGCATCGCACCGACAGAAACAAGCATCTTTCTGGTAAGAAGAAGGGCGGGGGGGTATGCCTTATGATTAACGAGACGTGGTGTGATCATAACAACATACAGGAACCCAAGTCCTTCTGTTCACCTGARTTAGAATTCCTCACAATCAAATGTCGACCAGATTATCTACCAAGAGCATTATCTTTGATTATAATCACAGCCGTATATATTCCCCCCCAAGCAGACACATCGATGGCCCTGAACGAACTGCATTTGACTCTATGTAAACTGGAAACCACAGATCCCGAGGCTACATTCATTGTAGCTGGGGATTTTAACAAGGCTAATCTGAAAACAAGACTCCCRAAATTCTATCAGCATATCGATTGTGCAACCAGGGCTGGTAAAACCCTGGATCATTGTTATTCTAACTTCCACGACGTATATAAGGCCCTCCCCCGCCCTCCTTTCGGAAAAGCTGACCACGACTCCATTTTGTTGCTTCCAGCCTATTGACAGAAACTAAAACAGGAAGCTCCCACGCTCAGGTCTGTTCAACGCTGGTCCGATCAATCTGATTCCACGCTTCAAGATTGCTTCGATCACGTGGACTGGGATATGTTCCGCATTGCATCAAACAACAACATTGACGAATACGCTGATTTGGTGAGCGAGTCTATTAGCAAGTGCATCGGCGATGTCGTACCCACAGCAACTATTAAAACATTCCCAAACCAGAAACCGTGGATTGATGGCAGCATTCGCGCAAAACTGAAAGCACGAACCACTGCTTTTAATCAGGGCAAGGTGACCGGAAACATGACCGAATACAAACAGTGTAGCTATTCCCTCCGCAAGGCAATCAAACAAGCTAAGTGTCAGTATAGAGACAAAGTAGAGTCGCAATTCAACGGCTCAGACATGAGAGGTATGTGGCAGGGTCTACAGTCAATCACGGATTACAAAAAGAAACCAGTCCCGTCGCGGACCAGGATGTCTTGCTCCCAGACAGACTAAACAACTTCTTTGCTCGCTTTGAGGACAATACAGTCCAACTGACACGGCCCGCTACCAAAACCTGCGGACTGTCCTTCACTGCAGGTTCGACTTCCTGACGGGCCGCCCCCAGGTGGTGAGGGTAGGTAACAACATCTCCACCCCGCTGATCCTCAACACTGGGGCCCCACAAGGGTGCGTTCTGAGCCCTCTCCTGTACTCCCTGTTCACCCACGACTGCGTGGCCATGCACACCTCCAACTCAATCATCAAGTTTGCAGACGACACTACAGTGGTAGGCTTGATAACCAATAACGAAGAGACGGCCTACAGGGAGGAGGTGAGGGCCCTTGGAGTGTGGTGTCAGGAAAATAACCTCACACTCAACGTCAACAAAACAAAGGAGATGATCGTGGACTTCAGGAAATGGCAGAGGGAGCAACCCCCTATCCACATTGACGGGACAGTAGTGGAGACGGTAGTAAGTTTTAAGTTCCTCGGCGAACACATCACGGACCACCTGAATTGGTCTACCCACACAGACAGCGTGGTGAAGAAGGCGCAGCAGCGCCTCTTCAACCTCAGGAGGCTGAAGAAATTTGACTTGTCACCAAAAGCACTCACAAACTTTTACAGATGCACAATCGAGAGCATCCTGTCAGGCTGTATCACCGCCTGGTACGGCAACTGCTCCGCCCACAACCGTAAGGCTCTCCAGAGGGTAGTGAGGTCTGCACAACGCATCACCAGGGGAAAACTACCTGCCCTCCAGGACACCTACACCACCCGATGTCACAGGATGGCCATAAAGATCATCAAGGACAACAACCACCCGAGCCACTGCCTGTTCACCCCGCTATCATCCAGAAGGCGAGGTCAGTACAGGTGCATCAAAGCTGGGACCGAGAGACTGAAAAACAGCTTCTATCTCAAGGCCATCAGACTGTTAAATGCCACCACTAACATTGAGTGGCTGCTGCCAACATACTGACTCAACTCCAGCCACTTTAATAATGGAAGAATTGATGTAGCCACTTTAAACAATGCCACTTTTATATGTTTATATACCCGACATTACTCATCTCATATGTATATGCTGTACTCGATACCATCTACTGCATCTTGCCTATGCCGTTCTGTACCATCACTCATTCATATATTTTTATGTACATATTATTTCATTCCTTTACACTTGAGTGTATAAGGTAGTTGTTGTGAAATTGTTAGGTTAGATTATTCATTGGTTATTACTGCATTGTCGGAACTAGAAGCACAAGCATTTCGCTACAATCGCATTAACATCTGCTAACCATGTGTATGTGAAAAATAAAATTTGATTTGATTTATTATACAGAGCCATGATCACATGGAACTCCCTTCCATCTCCAATAACGCGAGCAGTCAGCAAAATGACCTTCAAGAAATGGATAAAACAACATCTCATGGCACAATAGGGACCGTGAAATGACACACACCAACACACGCACCCATAGACACACTATCACACTCTAACACAATCAATTTACACACATTATTCTTTAGCAGTATTGTTTGTATATTGTTGTATTTTATATTAGTGTGACTGTTCTTGTGTACAGTGTTTTGTTACTTGTCGTGTTTATGTTTTTTGGTGGACCCCAGGAAGAATAGCTGCTGCTTCGGCAAAAGCTAATGGGGATCCGAATAAACCAAATAATATTATCCAATTTACCGCATGGTGATGTCAGTGTGGAAAGCCGAAACTCCTGCCCATGCAAACCTGCTGATTAGAAGGTCCTGTAGATTGTATTTTCAACCAGCAACTATCAGGAAAAAACACTGATCAAATTCTTTCACACTTTTATAGTATTCATTTCATCATCTGTTGTGCAATATGTTACAAAATACAGGCAAGACACAATGTTGACTTCACTGGTCCTTTAAGCAACAAGGTGAATAGGGTYGACTGGAATGTGAGGTGTGGATATTCCTCACCGCACCATTATCCCTGTGTTGTAATCTTAAAATGTCAGACGAGTTTGGACTCGGACATGTGTACCATTATTCATCCAGAAAGGTCCCTTTGACAAAACGTGCTTACGGTACCTTTTTGCTCTATATCCTCTGTTATAAATGTTTCTCCCTGGCTATTACTTTGATCTCAGATCATCTTCGAGGGCCGAAGAGGCACCACTGATCAATCTGATGTGGCTATAGATGATGTTTCTCTGCATCGTGGACACTGTGAAGGTAAGGGTCACTCCCTCCACAGTCCATACTGGTGAACAACACAACCACATTTGGGGTAATTGTTATAATGTTGATTTTCTTTTAACTCCTAGATCTGATTAAGCCAACAACACCAACCGAGAAACCTGTGCCAGCAGACAAGTCTACCATTGTACCAACACCAGCTCCAACCAACTCAACCATGACATCTAAACCCTCAACTACTGCTAGGCCACAACCACCAACAACTATGAGACCAGAAACACCAGCACCACCCACAACTGAAATACCAAGTCCACCAAGACCGACAACTGAAAGACCACCACCCCAAGGACCGACAACTGGAAAGACCACAACCCCAAGACCGACAACTGAAAGACCACAACCCCAAGACCGACAACTGAAAAGACCACAACCCCCAAGACCGACAACTGCCAAGCCCACACCACCCAAGACCGACAACTGAAAGACCACAACCCCCAAAGACCGACAACTGAAAGACCACAACCCCAAGACCGACAACTGCAAGCCACAACCCCCAAGACGACAACTGAAAGACCACAACCCCCAAGACCGACAACTGAAAGACCACAACCCCAGACGACCAAACTGAAAGACCACAACCCCAAGACCGACAACTGAAAGACCACAAAACCCCCAAGACCGACAACTGAAAGACCACAACCCCCAAGACCGACAACTGAAAGACCACAACCCCCAAGACCGACAACTGCAAGACCACAACCCCCAAGACCGACAACTGCAAGACCACAACCCCCAAGACCGACAACTGCAAGACCACAACCCCCAAGACCGACAACTGAAAGACCACAACCCCAAGACCGACAACTGCAAGACCACAACCCCCAAGACCGACAACTGAAAGACCACAACCCCCCAAGACCGACAACTGAAGACCACAACCCCCAAACCGACAACTGAAAGACCACAACCCCCAAGACCGACCAACTGAAAGACCACAACCCCAAGACGACAACTGCAAGACCACAACCCCCAAGACCGACAAACTGAAAGACCACAACCCCCAAGACCGACCAACTGCAAAGACCACAACCCCCAAAGACCGACAACTGAAAGACCACAACCCCCAAGACCACAAACTGAAAGACCACAACCCCAAGACCGACAACTGGAAAGACCACAACCCCCAAGACCGACAACTGAAGACCACAAACCCCCAAGACCGAACAACTGAAAGACCACAACCCCAAGGACGCAAACTAAGCCAACCCCCAAGACCGACAACTGAAAGACCACCAACCCCCAAGACCGACAACTGAAAGACCAACAACCCCAAGACCGACAACTGAAAGACCACAACCCCAAGACCAACAACTGAAAGCCCACAACCCCAAGACGACAACTGAAAGACCACAAACCCCCAAGACCAACAACTGAAAGCACCACAACCCCAAGACCGACAAACTAAAGACCACAACCGCCCACCACAGCAAGACCAAGTAAGTCTTTACGTGCCCTTGATAACACAAAGTTACAATATTCATTCATTACAGACCCCTCCTCTAACACAAGTGTTATACAATCGGTATTTTACAAATGGAAAGACACTAAGTACAAAGAAAATGTAATCTGTACTTATTCTTGCAGTCAGTGTGCTACATATTCTATACACTCAACCTTATATTTGAAGAGTTTTATTCCAAACCTTATATATCCATTTTCAGAAATATTTGTAAATTAGCTTTTATTGTTAAAAAAAAAATATGAAAGAGATTGGTGTGTTTTTGAACTATCTAATCATGGCATGGCATGAATTTGTTTCAAATCTATCATTTGGTTTCATTTCAGAGAGACAAATAATCATGCTTTTTTGCTAAATGCTATACATATCCGCCTCGCTCTCAGAGAATAAGTAGTACTGCTAGGTTTTACACAGTGAAATGTAACAAATGACTACATTTTTTWAAATGAAATGTACAAATGATACATTTGTGACATCGATATTCAATGTTTTTAAAAACATATTTAAAACAGTAATATGAGATCTGTATGTAAAACATTTACATTTTAGTAATATAGCAGATGCTCTTACCCAGAGTGAATTACAGTAAATAGTAAATCTTACGATAGCTAGGTGAGAACCACGTCAGTCAAAAATACAGGATACGAACATTCCATTCCAGCAAAGCAAATGGATATATAGCACTTTGCCCCAATTATTTGTGTACATTTTCATACACATCTAAAACCTATGAATGAAAAATCTGAGAACAATAATATTTTACAGACATGAATTTACCCATAATAAGCAATCATTTCTGGTGAAGAATTGGTGAATATTGCGTTATTGGAAATAAACTTTTCTCTCTAGCACCATTGTGCCCAAAGAACAGCCACTTCACCCCCTGCATCTCTGACTGCCAGCCCACCTGTAAGCACCTCCACGGCCCACCCGACTGCCACTCTGATGAGCACTGCGTACAGGGCTGTGTGTGTGACGACGGCTTTATGCTCAATCAGAGGGTGTGTGTACCCACCCAGCAGTGTGGCTGTGTGGACAGCAATGGCAACAGCCATCACGTAAGTAACCTAGCACACAATGAGAACTGCTTTAGAAGTATGTTTGGTGTAGACCCAGTGCCCATAGTTACATGTGTGAAATCTGCAGTGTAATGACTTTAAAGATGGACTTTCATTTCAGTTTAAAGAGAGCTGGTACACTGAGCACTGCCATCGGAAGTGTGAATGTGTTGAAGATGATGGTGTGGGGGAGATTGACTGCGATAATGAATATGAGTGTGATGGGGATGCCATCTGTCTTCAGAATGAAGCCGGACTGTATTTCTGCAAGTCAACAGGTAGGCCACACTTCRCAGAAACTTGACTCTCTTAAGAACTGTCTCCCATACACTCAACAGACATTCAATTGCATGCAATGCCAGTCCCTTACAGACCTCTGTCAAGGCCTAACGTTCTCCTGTGTTCTAAAACAATGTTCAAGACCAAATCCACAACAGTTCAGTCTCATCGACCTTCACTGTTTTATATCATAATTCCTATCTATGTGTTTTCTCACCATGTCCTCATGCACATGTTGTTTCTATGGTATTAATCGTGTTTCTATTTCTGCGTTCAAGGCTTCAGTGAGTGCTCTATCAATGGAGACTCAGAGTACAGAACCTTTAACAACATGAAGCATGACTTTGAGGGCACAAACTCTTATGTTCTGGTCCAGACCACAGACCTGTCCAAGAACCAGCCAGACATCTACATCGAGGCCATCAATGAGATCGTCAACCAGGATGGTGATGACAGTCATGGTGACAGTAGCCAAGGTGACAGTAGCCAAGGTGACAGTAGTAATGTTGACAGCAGTGATGAGGATGACAAGCATAAAGACAGCATGAGAAGGGAGAACAGTGAAGACGAGCATGATCACAGCGATGAGGACAGTGATGAAGATAAAACAGAGAACAACAACCGTCTGCGACTCAGAGGGCTGAAGATCAGAGTCTACAACCACATAGTGGAGTTCAGGAAGAACAGGAAACTTGTTGTAAGTATTTAGGACTTATACATTATTTAATATGACAATTATAAGTCAATTCATAACTTCTACTTACAGTTGAAGTCGGAAGTGTACATACACCTTAMCTTTTCTTCCTCATGATGKCATCTATTTTGTGACGTGCACCAGTCCCTCCTGCAGCAAAGCACCCCCACAACATGATGCTGCCACCCCCGTGCTTCACGGTTGGGATGGTGTTCTTTGGCTGGCAAGCCTCCCCCTTTTTCCTCCAAACATAATGATGGTCATTATGGCCAAACAGTTCTATTTTTGTTTCATCAGACCAGAGGACATTTGTCCAAAAAGTATGATCTTTGTCCCCATGTGCAGTTGCAAACCGTAGTCTAGCGGCCTTTCAGGTTTACTGTGATATAGACTCGCTTTTACTGTGGATATTAGATACTTTGTGTACCTTGTTTCCTCCAGCGATCTTCACAAGGTCCCTTCGCTTTTTGTTGTTCGCGATTCGATTTTCACCTTTTTTCGCACAAAAAGTACGTTCATCTCTAGAGACAGAACATGTCTCCTCCTGGCGTGTATTGACGCTGCTTGGTCCCAGTGGTATTTATACTCGTACTATTGTTTGTACAGATGAAGGCGGTACCTACAGCATTGGAAATGGCTCCCAAGGATGACCAGACTTGTGGAGGTCAGCAATTTATTTTCATGGTCTTGCTGATTTCTTTTTGATTTTCCATTGATGTCAAGCCAAAGACAGGCACTGATTTGAGGTAGGGCCTTGAAATACATCCACAGTACACCATCCAATTGATCATATGTGTCAATTAGTCTATCTAGCAAGCTTCTAAAGCCATGACATAATTTTTCTGGAATTTTCCAAGCTGATTTAAAGGCCACAGTCAACTTTAGTGTATGTAAACTTCTGACCCACTGGAATTTGTGATACAGTGAAATAACTGTCTGGAAACAATTGTTCGAAATATTACTGTGTCATGCACAAAGTAGTTGTCCTGACCGACTTACCAAAACTTAATAGTTTGTTAACCAAGAAATTGTGGAGTTGCGTTGAAAAAACTAG
>NC_036871.1:15914158-15915479 GCF_002910315.2 Salvelinus sp. IW2-2015
GGGCTTTTTTTATGGCAGTTTTGGAGGATGTGGCTTCTTCCTTGCCTTGAGCGGCCTTTCAAGGTTTACTGTGGATATAGACTCGCTTTTACTGTGGATATAGAAACTTTGGTGTACCTTGTTTCCTCCAGCATCTTCACCAAGGTCCCTTCGCTTTTGTTGTTCTTGGAATCGATTTTTCACTTTTTTCGCACAAAAAGTACGTTCATCTCAGAGACAGAACATGTCTCCTTCCTGAGCGGTATTTGACGGCTGCTGGTCCCAGTGGTATTTATACTGCGTACTATTGTTGTACAGATGAACGTGCGGTACCTACAGCATTGGAAATGGCTTCCCAAGGATGAACCAGACTTTGTGCGAGGTCAGCAATTTTTTTTCACGATGGTCTGCTGATTTTCTTTTTGATTTCTCCATTGATGTCAAAGCAAAGACAGGCACTGATTTTGAAGGTAGGCCTTGAAATACATCCACAGGTACACCTCCAATTGGATCATATGGTTCAATAGTCTATCAGAAGCTTCTAAAGCCATGACATAATTTTCTGGAAGTTTCCAAGCCTGATTTAAAGGCCCACAGTCAACTTAGTGTATGTAACTTCTGACCCACTGGAATTGTGGATACAGTGAATAATCTGTCTTGAATCTTCTTTTAATGACTCCAACCTAAGTGTATGTAAACTTCTGACTTCAACTGTATCTTTACGCATTATTTATCATGTGCTTTCTGATTTGTTACCCCATGTCTTATTGTAACCTGTAGCCAAAGGTTTGCCACTTTGCTGGCAGAACTGAACACGTCTCTGAAACATTATCTCATTCTCTACAGGATGGAATTACATAGTTTCCTTTTTGGGACCCTTATTCTTCAGTTTATGTGTGTGTGTATGTCTGTGTGTCTCACCCTGACCCTCATAGCCACTGGCTAGGTGCGATAAGATAAATGGTTCATGACAGGGTTGTAGTACACTCTAAACTTCAGAGGAATGCAGAACTAGCCATATATGATTTTTTCACTTCTTCCCTATTACTCTCCTCACCTTAAAACACACTCACTAGGCTTACTGACATAAATATGTTGGTTGCGTTTAAAGGTTGACTTTGAGCAAAAATGCAAAAATAGCTGCTCAATGCACCATCATACTAGGTCATTTAATGGTAAAAAAAAAAAAAAAAAGAAGATGAATAAGATATTTGGCTTCAGAAGTGCCATTTCTTACCGATATTCACAGCTTTTGTCCAAAAATAATTTGTGTGAATTACATGAACACATACTGGAAGAGTTACTGCCCAGCAAACCAACATTGGTTCTGTAACGGTTCCCA
>NC_036871.1:15921304-15928740 GCF_002910315.2 Salvelinus sp. IW2-2015
TGATAAAATCAATTTACTTAACAAAAATGTTTTAGATGAAATGTCCTTGGAATGTTCTCCTAACATTCACTAACATCTGTAACAACCACAAAAAAATTATCTGAATGTTTTGGGGATTTTATCATCCTAATGTTAGATAAAACCCTAACTATAACTTAATGAGAATCGTAGCTAATGTTCTGTGAATGTTCCCAGCTAGCTAGCCTCTGCATAGTCCRCAACAACCGGATGCTCCAGTTTGCAYMGGAAKTGGAAAGAGAGCCTGTGACGTGACTTCCGCTTTTGGACGTTAACAAGGCGACACTCCATCTTAACTCCTCCACATTTACCAGATTGGTTGAACAGTGTAGAACAGAACCTCCCCCCAACAGTTGTTTTCTTCTTGTCAAGACCAGTATGTAGGGGATCTAGTTTCAGGCAATTCTTTTACATCTGCTACGTTAGGTTACTCGCTAACTAGAGTAGCTAGCTTAGCTAACAGACTAGCTACGTCGGTCGCGGTCTGCTTGAACAGAATGACATATCAATGAACCACTAAAGGAACACCCCATTTCTYTTTGAGAAATCATAGCAATATTCCTACAGTGAAATAATTGTTCTCCCAAAAAATATGTGTGTGTTTAGTAGACTGCTAGCACATTTTGACTTGTTGCCATTGGGTCAGTAACAGTCTTTCCACAGATCAATAATTAACTATGAGCCCAATTATTTGTTTCCTCATTGGTTGCTACCCTCTGTTGTTGACAGATAAGCAAAATTACATTGAACATATGATATCTTGCCCCTTCTTTCCTTCCTTCTTTCCCTCCCTCCTTCCTTCCTTCCTTCCTTCCCTTCTTCCTTCCTTCCTTTCTGTCCCTCTCTCTCTCTCCGTCTCTCCCTCTCTCTAGCTGGATGGTAGGAGCACACATGCCCCTGTCTCCCCAGCAAGGGGTCTGAGGATTCTGGAGAGCTCCTCTCGTATCTACCTGAAGACAGACTTTGGCCTCTCCGTGGAGTTTGATGGACACAGCAGAGCAGGTAACACCACTGTTACATCACAACCAAAGGAGGGTTTAAATGATTGGTATCTCAATAGTCTCTCTGATAACAGAACAGTAAGATAGCTGTACAGACAGTGTTTACTGCCCAATATGTCTCTTATCTGTGGACAGATAATATTATCATAATAGTATAATTAACATTTACACCTTTTATCATATCTTGCAGAAATATGGTAACAAGGGAACATACTGTATCAATCCAAACACATATGTGTATGATGTGCCATAAAATGTAATGTGTATGATGTGCTATAGATGTGTGATGTATGCTTTGTGATATACAGTAAACTGCTTTATGATATACAGTAAACTGTTTTATGATATACAGTAAACTGCTTTATGATATACAGTAAACTGTTGTATTATGACTATACAGTAAATTGCTTTATGATAAAGTAATCCTTCTAACCACCCCCCCCCCCCCCTTAAAAGAGTTAGATGCACTATTGTAAAGTGGTTGTTCCACTGGATATCATAAGGTGAATGCACCAATTTGTAAGTCGCTCTGGATAAGAGCGTCTGCTAAATGACTTAAATGTAAATGATATATAAGTAAACTGCTTTATGATATAAAGTAACTGTTTTATGAATACAGTAACTGTTTATGATATTACAGTAAACTGCTTTATGAATATCAGTAAACTGCTTTATGATATACAGTAAACTACTTTATGATTAAAGTAAACTGTTTATGATATACAGTAAACTACTTTATGATATACAGTAAACTGTTTATGATATACAGTAAACTGCTTTATGAATATACAGTAAACTGCTTTATGATATACAGTAAACTGTTTTATGATATACAGTAAACTACTTTATGATATACAGTAAACTACTTTTTGATATACAGTAAACTGTTTTATGATATACAGTAACTGTTTTATGATATACAGTAAACTACTTTATGATATACAGTAAACTGCTTTATGATATACAGTAAACTGCTTTATGACAGTAAACTGTTACAGAACATAGACGTACTGACAGAATGAACTCACTTCCATGTCTTTATTTTGCATAGTAATCATCCTGGCCCACACCTACAAGAGGAGATTGGGAGGCCTGTGTGGCAACTTTGACGGCAAGAAGAATAATTACATGATGAAGCCGAACGGTAAACAAAATAATTTGGAGAGAGCTGAAGAGTGGCMGAGGACAGACTGAGCATAACATGGAGGTACGGAGTCACAGAGACAGTACTAGCTACCACTACCACATTAATGTCTGCAATATCGTGTGTATAGTGTTCAGTATGACATCCATATTAGGAACTCCCTCAGTTGTCACTTCTCATTTCACTTTTGTCAAATATCAACTTTTAACCATCTTTTAACCAAGAAGATACAGTATATTTGACTTTTATTTAACTAGGCAAGTCAGTTAAGAACAAATTCTTATTTACAATGACAGCCTAGGAACAGTGGGTTAACTGCCTTCTTCAGGGGCAAAACAACATATTTTTACCTTGTCCACTCGGGGATTCAATCTAACAACCTTTCGGTTACTGGCCCAACACTCTAACCATTAGGCTACCTGCCGCCCCGGGGGAATATTTTTTATTGTAAGGAAATGTTATATCTTTAAAGAGCACCAACACCAAAACTGACTCATTCTTCTTTTCTGTTTTCAGAGGATCACCTTCCCTTCGTAACTTTGCCTATGGCCAGCGACCTGACCTCAATGCATCAAGACCATTGAATGTGTATTTTTTCTTCTTCTCATAGACAGACACATTCTTTCCTACAATGGACACAGTGCATTTGAAAGCACTTGGGTTTAAAAAAAAAGGGGTTTTGTGGACTATGGATCAATAAAGTATTCTACTTCTTCCATATGACTGTTGGTTTAAATCCTGTTGTTTCTGCAGCTTATGACCCACCTGTGTGCCTTAGTCATAGGTTATTTACACAGTTTACCTAGTGTAAGAATCAATGTACACACATGACACTTCCCACTTGAAAAAATACTACAGTTTACTATAGAATACTACAGTTCAGACCCCAGTCCTACCTACCTGGTTATGGAAAATGTGCTCTTTTAGTATTTCTACAATAGGTGGAGAAAGTGGAGAAAGCCTCCACTTCTATGTCAAAGATAATAAAACAAAAACACTATAGTAAATAGTACAGTAATGTCAGCAAAAACGCTACAGTAAATACTACATTCCACAAAAACACTACAGTAAATAATACTGTATACTACAATCCGCAAAAACACTACATTAATTACTATAGTATATACTACGGTTTTATTTTACTACAGTATTTATACTATAGTTAACTGTGAATACTGCAGTATATTACAGTGAATACTACAGTAAAGTCCGCAAAAACACTACAGTGAATACCATAGTATTAATACCATAGCATAATAAAAAAAACATTCATGAAGGTTATACTTGTATATTACTGCTAACGTGTAATATTTATTCGAAGGCCCACATTCCCTTAGCTTTAGACTGATGTCCAATACCTCAGTGACTGTAATGTACAATATTACTGTATGATAATAGAAAACTATGCAAATCAATGATGCAAGTGTTTAAGCTTACGTTTTTCCCACTAAATGTATGTTTTATTTCTTGAATTATTGATCTATGCTTGATATTCATTTTATGAGATCTTATGAATAATAAATTATTATTCACACTGCACCGATTCTACATGTGTTGAAAACAATAGGGCAAGTTTAATAAGGGGTAAAAAAAAATGCTTAGGGGGCATAATTTTAAAACTCAAGTGATTTGACCTAGACCCCTGGTTATAGTGTATTATTTATCGTCTCAATCAGTCTGGTCATGTGTGTCTCCATTGGTCTAGTCCAGTGGCAGTCAATGCCATTTAAGATGAGGGAGTACGATTCTCTTTTTTTTCATGAGCATGGCATTATTTCTATCACAGCATATTGGATGACTGTCATTCATATTCCATTCATTCAGTTCAATGTAACAGGGATAGGTTTAAGGCTACTAAATTATGTTTTAATTTTCCCTATACCCATAATGAGGTTGCTACAACCTAGCTTATGAATGAAAGTTTACAATGTAGGTGCACACGTCGAGAGAAAATGTTTGTGGCAGACAGTGACACATGGACAGACAGTGACATATTCACCTAGGAACCTAGGAAGAAACATAGAGAAGAACCAGGCTCTGAGGGGTGGCCAGTCCTCTTCAGGCTGTGCCGGGTGGAGATTATAACAGTACATGGCAAAGATGTTCAAACGTTCATAGATGACCATCAAGATTAAATAATAATAATTGTATTCCTTCTCGCATTTATGCGCTCTCTTCCTCTCACCTTTTCCCTTTGCTTGTGGACTTCAATGCACAACACCTCAGCTACCACAGCGTACATCGTTGTCACCATATTAGCTAAAGTAACATCATAGTCAACATAGCTAATACAACTAATGTGTTAGTAAACCCGCAACAATCATACAGTAACTTTAGAGTGTACAGTCAGTAAGCCGTTGCCCCGGTGGCAATAAATTAGTAAAACCAAAAGCTTACCTTGACTTAGAAGAATTCCATTGTTGTGTTGGATAGTCATAGCCAGCTAGCTAACATAGCATCCCTCTGTTTAAGCAGGGTGTTTAAGTAGGCTAAGCTAGCTAGCTGCATTTGCTAGCTAAGTAAGTGAAACGGAAAGTTTCTCTCTCTCTCTCTCTCTCTCTCTCTCTCTCTCTCTCTCTCTCTTGCTTCTTCATTTTGGAAGAAATTAATTTGTATAAAACTGTTCAACTAATGTCTTTCTCTTTGAGTCAACTACTCACCACAATTATGCACTGCAGTGCTAGCTAGCCGTAGCTGATGCTTTCAGTACTAGATTCATTCTATGATCCTTTGATTGGGTGGACAACATGTCAGTTCATGCTGCAAGAGCTCTGATAGGTTGGAGGATATTCTCCAGAAGTTGTCATAATGACTGTGTAAGTCTATGGAAGGGGGTGAGAACCATGATTCTCTTAGGTTTTGTATTGAAGTCAATGTACCCAGAGGAGGACGGAAGCTAACTGTCCTCTGGTTACACCATGGTGCTACCCTACAGAGCGCTGTTGAGGCTACTGTAGACCTTAATTGAAAAACAGTGTGTTTTAATAAATTATTTAGTGGCATGTGAATATATTTACTATAGTTTTATCTAAAAAATTATAACTTTTTAAATGTTTTCCTATTTTTATTTTTATGAAATTCACTGAGCAGGATGGTCCTCCCCTTCCTCCTCTGAGGAGCCTCCACTAGTCTAGTCAATGGACATACACACCATTCCTTACATGTCAAACACGAACCAATAATGAAAAGAATGTTGTTGTTAGTAAATCATTAGACGCCACTTTGACTTTTAGGGAAACGTGTCCAACTTGTAAGTCGCTCTGGATAAGAGCGTCTGCTAAATGACTTAAATGTAAATGTAAATGTGTACAACCAGTGATGTCTATAAAGCCTGGATGACTGACGGGGCACTGTATTGAAGCCATTGCGATGCCATCTTGGTACTCCTCCTCCATTGTAAAAAAGATTTTGTAAGCTATAGAAATGCATTTATTTATGTCTACATTCGTTTTTGACATGTTTATTATATTACAGACACCAAAAAATATATATACATATGTCACGATCGTCAAAGGGAGAGAGAGAGGACCAAAACGCAGCATGTGAAAAATAAGACATCTTCTTTTTATTTTAAGAAGGAAAAACGAAACAAAACACTTTACAAACTAATAAAACAACAAACGACCGTGAAGCTACAAAACGAAAGTGCACACACAAGCTACTAACGTTTAGACATAGACAATTACCCACAAATACATGATGCCRATGGCTGCCTTAAATATGYCTCCCAATCAGAYACAAATGAAAAACATCTGTCTCTGATTGAGAACCACTCAGGCAACCATAGACATACCTAGACACATTCACTCAACCATAGACATACCTAGACACATTCACTCAACACAAACCCATACACTACACCCAACACTCCCTTTACCATATAACCACCCAAACTAGACAAAACACAAACATTCCCCATGTCACACCCTGACCTAACTAAAATAATAAAGAAAACAAAGAATACTAAGGCCAGGGCGTGACAACATGTATATATATATATATATATATAAACATTTTCTTTCAAGTATTTTTTTTAGTACTAATGTTACTGTCTCCACTACAATAACAAAATAATTAAATATATGTCATTTTATCCTTTAAACATTTAATTGAAATACTGTAGAATTCCATTAATCCCTATGGAGGACTGCTCCTACTGGGGAAAACCAATATGGCTGACCGGTGGCTTCAAAGCCTCTCAATGGCCAATACATAGCATCAGCAATCCAGGGTTTATATACATGGTTGGGTACGACTGTGGTGTCTGAGGTAATAGGATATTACCAACTTCTCTAAGCACAATAGATGTTTGTGCACCAAGCACACAATTGGATTGTTTGTCTGCATATGTGTGCCACTGTGCATATGATGAATATTGTATTCATTGATACCCACCTAAATTAACGTTTACCACATTTGGCTGTAAAACAGCAGGATGGATGGGTCTACAGTACACATAGTGCTTCTGATGCTGTTGCTGCTTCACCATCCACAGGGGATCTTGCCAACAGGTAGGGAAAAGAGGGAAAGGAAAGTTATTGACATGTAATTGATTAAGTTTATTTCCAAAATGCTATATCCATTTTAAAATGATAAACATGGATTAGCTGGCACAACGTGCCGTTGGAACACAGGAGTGATTGTTGCTGATAATGGGCCTCTGTACGCCCATGTAGATATTGAATTAAAAATCTGCAATTTCCAGCTACAATAGTAATTTACAACATTACAATGTCTACACTGTATTTCTGATCAATTTGATGTTATTTTAATGGATATAAAATGTTATTTTCTTTCAAAAACAAGGACATTTCCAGGTGACAAAAAATATTGAACGGTAGTGTAAATATTCAGACCGTTTACTCAGTACTTTGTTGAAGCATCTTTGGCAGCGATTACAGCCTTGAGTCTTCTTGGGTATGATGCTACAAGCTTGGCACACCTGTATTTGGGGAGTTTCTCCCATTCTTCTCTGCATCTGGCAGTCCTCTCAAGTCTGTCAGATTAAATGGGGAGCGTCACTGCACAGCTATTTTCAGGTCTCTCCAGAGATGTTCGATCAGGTTCAAGTCCGGGCTCTGGCTGGGCCACTCAAGGACGTTCAGAGTCTTGTCCCAAAGTCACTCCTGGGCTGTCATGGCTGCTTGCTTAGGGTCGTTGTCCTGTTGGAAGGTGAACCTCCTTCTCCCCAGTCTGAGTCCTGATCGCTCTGGAGCAAGCTTTTCATCAAGGATCTCTCTGTACTTTGCTCCGTTTATCTTTTTCTCATCTGA